>NC_092027.1:2079505-2284505 GCF_042242105.1 Pempheris klunzingeri
GTTAGATTCAGATCATTTGCTTCACCTCTCTTCATCCTCACATCATAACTCATTGACACATTAAGAAGACATATCTGTGTTTGGAGGAGTGTGACTCTGCGTTAATGAACACCAGATGTAGTGGAGGAATAAATCATGTGTCTAAGAGAAACAAATAAAGTTTCTAAGATAAAAAAAAGAAATAAAAACGTGGACTGAATGGTGTATTTGCATTGTTGTCGAGCACTTTGTGAGTGAACATGTGATCTCAGTAGGTGTAGAGACTCACCAGCAGTGTGCAGGAACTTCTTTAGTACGGAGACTCGACCCTGAGAAGAGAAAACACAGATTAGTGACCTCGGCACCACCGGATGATCTCCACATGATCTCCGCTATCACCTAGGAGGACTGTTTATGGGTTCGGATGGTACGAACGCTGAGGATAAACAAGATTAGATGGACTCAAATATGACGACACTGCGTCCGAACTGCGATGAAATGTTATGACATGTTGTTATGAAAGGACAGATGTTTGTTAACTCGCGGACACCTTTATCTGACTGCATCGTTATTCCCTTGGCACACTGTCAGGGTGATGTAACCTCACACACACACACACACACACAGTATCTGTTTGGAGGTTAAAACCACAGAGGAAGAGGGTGAAGCATCGTCATAAACATGCACTTAAACTCTTTAAAACATGGTTTCTCTTCAGCGATTTGGAGAAAACTAAATTTAGCTCCTCAAAGACAGTTTGAGGACATTTTGATGAATGTGGAAGTGATGCTGAGAGGCTGGATGATTTTAAAGTTCCAGGACTTCAGCGTTAAATCCTCACCGACTGAACTGTTAAACTATCGACCTGCTCGGCCACATCTGCGTTTGCTCTTCACGAAACCCTCCGTGAGGCCTCGGCGACCGCAGAACAAACACCAGCCGGCGCCTTTAAGAAATATCTTTGTGTTGAGTCAGTGAATCTTATCGAAGAAAGTGCGATACAGCGACAAACAGAAACAGCAGGGTTCAAACCTCCACGACGAGAAAAAGAGTGGAGCGGATAAAAAAAGGGGAAGTGTGAAAAGGTCAGAAACACCTGAAGGAGTCAAAGATCAAACACAGAGAGGTGGAGAATGTGACGATCCGGCCCTTCAGCTGTTTATCTGTGAGTTTACTCAGCGGCAGAGAAGAAAGACGAGAGCGGCGACAGACAGGGTGGAGCCACGTTCGTCTGTCTGAGGAAACCTGAGCCGCCATTTTGGTGATCTTAGTCCCTTTGTTTTTGTCTGTCTGGTGACTCTTGACCTCTTCATCCTGGTTGTGCCCTTAAAATTCATCGATTTAGTTTGGAGTTTTACTTGCTGTTGAGCTGATCGGTGCTCAACCTCCACCTAAAGATGGAGGACAGATCCACAGTTCTCAGACCTGTTCTGTGTGACTGCAGAACAAAGACATCGATTACTGTCTGGATGAATCGTATTTGCTCTATGAACTGTCAGTTTAAAAAAGGCTTCAGGTAAAGATGACATGTTTGCTAACAATGAATCATTTATCATATTAGTTTAATGCTCTACTTCTCTAGTTGTTGCAGCTCCACAGAAAAAAAGATGGTTTGGATTCTGAGAACTTGGTTTACTAGTAAGTTCATTAATAAAGTGCTGGAAAAGAAACTCCTTGTTAGTTGGAATAATTATAATCACAAAACTACATTTGCATGCTACACAGGTATTATTTTAAAGCCAGCATGTGTCACTTTAACTGTTATGCTCATCAACAGGTGGAAGAAGGTCATGAAGTCCAAGACAGCAATCGACTTTTCATTTGTAAAAGTAAGAACGAGCTTTTTTCTGCTCTCAAAAGTCGCCGTCTTGATTAAATTCCTCTTTTCATTAGAGGACACACAGATTTGTATTCTACCTTTTTCATTATGAGTGATCCCTTTCTTGCTCCTATATTATAGGATAATGTTCTTTAAAGCTCTGCTTTCTTCTGAAAAGAGTCCAGGCTTATCGTCCGGGCCACAAGTACTGAAACATTACTGCATCAAAAGAAGTGAAACCGAGTGACAGGCGACTCGAGGTCACAGAGAAGAAGCTGTGGCTTGATCAGGCAGACAAACAGAAATGAAACAGATGGAACAGGAGAATATAAATGAGGAAATGGAGGGCGAACGAGGGATGAAGAGGCAGCGACACAGACGTGAGCTGAGTAAGACGAGTGCAGACATGACAGCGACATTCCTCCCATTCTGAGCGCCGGCCTCGCCCTCGTCAGCCAGAGACGCCTCCCGTTAGGAAGCAAAGGTCAGCTCGTCTAACTCCACTATTTATTGATCCGGCTCCCATTTTATCATGATTATTGCAGCAGAAGTTACCATGGAAACCGCTTATAATGATCATCTCTGTCTGGTAAAGTCAAAAAAAAAAAGCAGATTACTTGATAAGCCACTTAAAAATGCATTTATTCTGTAATCTAGAGCCCAAAAACTGTGACGTGCTCTTGGATATGATGCTTTCCCACCAGCACCTGCTCGGCCTGCAGGGTTCTCCACCAGGTGATAAGACCTGGATGAGTCACGAGAGCGACTCGTTCACAAGAATCCAACCCGCCATTTTTTTAAAACCCTGGAAACAGACCGGGTGTTTTTATTATTAACGCTCCAGGTCCTCAGTTGTGTTTGTGTTTGTGTTTGTGTCACATGCAAATTACACCACCGGAGTTTCAGGCCGCCTTGCTATGACGACCAAGTCGAGCTAAAACTGAGTGATGGAAAAGAGAAATGTTCTGTGCCGCTGCTAAATGTAGCCCTATAGTTTTTTGAGGACGTGCAGTCGAGCTAAAACTCCTTTCTTAGGAGCAGTTGTTTAATGTTTAATCCAGAATCTTAAATCGATCAAAAACAAGCTGCAGCAAACATCTGTCACGTCCGTCCGCATCGCTGTGAGTAAAAGCCTTTCGGTGGCATGTTGGTCCTGTCTGCAGCTAATAAAGCTGAGTTACAGGAGATGAGGAGCCTGCAAAGAAATAAATTCCTCAATATCCAACGTGTAATTACGACTGGGGGGGGTGACGTGAACGGGTTTTCCCAGATGTCAGCTTGTTTTTCTGCACGCAGCATCGAGAGGAAGAGATAGAAGAAGGGTTTTGAACCAGAGCAGCATGAAGGACTCTCTCACTGGTCTTTTCCCAGTTCGGTTTACTGGTTTTAAAAGATTCAACCAAAATATAACACGTTGATATCCATTTATCTCAGCAGCCCTGAGATACTCAACACTTCCCTGTTATTATTTCAAAATAAAGCTTTTATCTCTCAACTCAATCTATCAGATTACAAAACAACCACAGAGTGAAGACGTGTGGTGAATTACAGGGTGAAGTTTGCAGAAACAACTGACTTATTGCCCTTCAATCAAGACTTTTGTGATAGATAGTGTATTTTTATTAAAGACGCCAGTTTCTTTTTACTTCCAACATAATTTCAGGACAATGTAAGGAGTAGATTTGCTGAGAGAACCTTTAGAAGTAGTCCCTGTTGTCAGGGGGGGGGGGGGGGGGGGGGGCAGCATGCAGCCTGACAGGTGAAACCCAGGGTTTAAAAAAGCCCACAAACAAACTGCTGCTGCTCATTAAGCGTTTGTCTGGAAATCACAACATGTCGATCCAGAGCCGTGGTCATGATGATGGAGAGGAAAACCAGCCAATCAGTGGTTCACCTGAGAACAAGCAGCCACCTGGGGGCAGCTACACACACACACACACACACACACACACACACACACACACCTCGGAGGAGGAGGAGGAGTCGAGCTCTGAAATAGACATTAAGGTTACTGATCACTTCCTCTGTGTAGTTTCTGTGAACCTAATGGACATCGAGCAGTTTAACAATTTGACCATTTCTTTGTTTAACTTAGTTTAATTCTAGACTGACGACTGTATGAATGTATTTTTTAAATCAGAATGTGACTTGTAGCTGCGCTGCCTCTTGAGGAAGTGCTTTTCTCTATTATCTCATAATGAATGGGCAGGAGTGGGGGGGCAGGTGTGGTAAGATCCTTAAATTCACTCACATTTATCAAGAGAAGTCATTCTTTGGTTCAAAGTAACTCCAGCTTCTGCAGATAAACGTGACGGAGAGTTCCTCCCTGTGAATTCAGGTGAGCTGCCTGATTAATCTGTGTGTTCTGCTCCTTTGAGCCCTCTGATAAATACAGGTCTTGCCTGATTTTATCAGTTAAATCCCCTCTTGTGATGAATCGCACAAAGTTTCCTCACACATGGGTCGGCCTGTATGGGGGCAGGTGGTTTCAGTGTTTTGTACAAATTGCTTTTCCTCAAAGCTTAAAGTCTGCACCTGCAGGAGCTGCTGAATCTGCTGATTCCCTTTTTTCATTAAAAGCTCATACGGGCTCCTGTTCGATTATCAGAGGACAGAATCTTTATTTGCAGTCCCTCTCCCGTGCCTCCACACAGCAGGTGTGTCTGTTATTGTAACCTGCACAGAACCGGTTTTGGTTTGAGACCTCCAGGACAAGGACATTGTTGTGCAGTGAGGTCATTTTTCTTTAAAAGTCTTGGTTTTTAAAAGAAAATCTGTTGCTGGAGGGCCGTCAGGCTTAATGTTACAGGATTAAAGTATGTTCCCAGTTTGATGAGGGACTCACAGTCAACGAATGAGCAAACGAAATATGTTCAAGTGGCCGTGACACAAACAGGATATTTCTGATCTGTGCGCTTCATTCACTGCTGAAGATACTGAACCCCGAACGTGTGCGTGTTCAAGACAGAAGACATGAACTACTGAGCTCTACCACTAAAAACACACCACCTGGGCGACTTGTTCCTTTATCACCGTGGACACACACCATCCTGCTGCCACGGAGACTCACTAGAGACCCAAATATGGATTAATCCACCGCTGAAAATAGTCCCCAAAAGATGCACCAGTCTTGTTTTGTGTGTGTAAAACCTAGAATGAATGACACTTCGAGAAATTACTTCTTTGTAAGGTGTTTTTTAAAGATTTCCGTCTTTAGTAGCCAGTGGGCTTCACGCTGACATGCTGTCGGTTGGTTTCTGCACCCCGGAAAACACAAAGTAACGTCAGAAAAAGTCTCATAGAGATGTCTAACTAATGTTTAGCCCTTAACGTGGCAGCATGTTTGCTGATGTAACCACTTAAATAATGCAAAGACTACACCTCCAAGTCCTCCGTACTCGTATCTATGCATCCGTCTGTCAGCTGAAGTCGTCCTGTGTCTTTAACTCTGCTGTCAACACTCTTCTTCTTCTTCTTCTTCTTTTTTTTGTTGCACTTCTCTTCCGCTCAGACGTCTGACAGACGATGTGTGTTCATGTGCAGCTTATCACACAGACACATTTTGATGTCTGGAGATGTCTGACAGTTCTAATTAAAGTCCTGCCTTCCTTGTCTTTCCATCTTTTTGACCCACTTCTTTGGCTTTGACCTCCATTCCCTTATTCCTCCACTTCCACTTCCAACAGAACAAGGCAATCAGCTATATTCAGGTAGGAAAGTGAATCCAAACCAGGCTCCTCCATTTGCTAGAAACATCTAAAATGAATCCCAGACCATCACCTGAGGGTGTCGAAGACACAGAAATCAGGATCTGTCACTCAGACCTCCATTAACAACAGCGACGTGAAGAACAAAGGCCCTCTGTCATCGGTGCTGACGCCCTCTAACAGTGAAACAACGGCGGGACAGACAAGTCAATCATCCTGAGGCCCCCCGGAGGTGCCGAGAGGCGCTCCACAGTGGAACGCCACCTCTAGCTTAGACACCTGATGACCTGTGTGGCATCACGTGACCATCCGGCTCTGTCAGCGCTCTGCTTCACCAGCGGCAGAGTTTGTTAACGGACAAGTCCGAGAGTAGAGGGGAGGAGACGCTTAAAGCTCACACCTGCAGACGCAAACAGTCCTCCAGGATGTTTTCAAAGACCTGCAGGATGAGAAAACCATCTCCCGCTGTCTCTAACAGATTTACATATCAGTAAAAGTGTCTATTTGCCCCTGGGGGTAAATGGGTTAGTATGAAGAGCATAAAAAAGACAAACAAAAACGGATGCAGTGGGTAAGTGGGTCTAAACACATGACCTGGTTTGTAATAACTAGTTTGAGTTCTCAGTTGCAGGATGGTTAGACAACAGCACTACCTGATAACAGTAGGATGGGAAAAGATCACATGGGACATGGAAAGCGTCTTTCTAGCAGAAAGCCTTGGGGGCAAACTTCCCTCACGTGCAAGCTAAGCGTCTCAACGCTGGAGGCACCAAAGTGACACACACCTGGCTGCATATCAGCATTGTTGGACACCGACACCTGCGTGCAAACAGTAACAGCAGGCAAGACTGAAGACTAAAGGGCCAAATATACTTCAAGCACGGCACGAATCACTTCCTAAACCTCTTCAGGTTGGCTGCTAGCTGTTGTATACAGTAATAGTGTAGTAACAGTTACGAGGAGGGAGGATCAACAGTCGCCAAGCAGGAGCTCCATGAAAACAGGAAGGAGAAACAAAAGGTGAATGACGACGTAGAAGGGAAATCACTTTTCCCTCAGAGGTAACGTTGTGGATTTAAATTCCCCGAGTGCTTTAGCAGCTGTGTGTTTAAGAGCTGCAAACTCTCGGCCTTCAAATTGCCAAATTCAGGACTCTCTCAGTCTGTCACTGACTCATCCGTTTGTTCTTTGTGTCAGAGCTGCAGCTTCCTGTCGAGCTCCTCGGTGTGTTGAAACCTGACAGGATGTGGCGCTGGTTTGCATCACCACTGCTGTTTATGAAGAACGCACCGCTCAGGTGTGAACAGATCTAATCTTTCACCACAGTCGGTTGCATTTGATTTCAACTGCTGCTTTAAGTAATTCGGGGAAAATTCAAGTGGAGTCTGTTGTCGCGAGTTCTTCTGTTGCCAAGGCCAGAAAATAGATATTCAAGGTATTAATTTTTTTAAGTAGCTCAAGTCAAAGCTCAACTTTTCATTCTTCCAACTGCAGTCTGAGCATAATCACTATTAAGTTATGTTTTGACAAAATAAATCTCATCACAGAGTTCATGTAGCTGCTGCTTCCACGGTCAGTGGTGGTATTTAAAAAGACGGGAGGTCCTTCAAGTACAGAGAGGAACATGAGGAGAGAGGAATCAAAAGCAACAGAACAGCTACTAAAAAGGAGCACGTGAGATCGTTTTGTCGACTCGTATCTTAAAGTAAAGGAAAATGCCGCCAGTAATTCAACTTCATTCCAAAGCAAATGCTGCAATAAATTGTGTTTAAAGACGATTTCAACACGACAAAATCTTCTCTGAAGGTGGATGAACAGTGACAGTTACCACAGTTACCACAGTTACCACAGTTACCACAGTGACGGTTACTGTTGCCATAGTGTTGGAGGGCGTGGACGCGCAGCAGAGTGTGTGTGTGTGTACACGCAAGCATTTGTACGTGTGTGTGTGTGTGTGTGTGTAACCATGCGTGCGCATTAGTCCGACATGTTGCAAGACGCCGAGGCGTGAGAGGAATGAAAAGAATTTACTCGAAGGTCACAAAGTGGCAGACATGTCTGCGATACGTACCGACACACAAAATGACAGATATCCTACACACACACACACACACACACACACACACACACACACACAGACTCAGACAAAGAGGGTCAGATAACACACGCACACACACACACACACACATTAACCTGCTCTGTACAGACAGGCATTTTAACAGTGACGCATGAAATCATGGAGAAAACAGCAGCAAAGAAACTACTGGAAAAGCTTTTTTAGTGTTGAGAAATGTAGAAGAATATCACACATTTTTCAGTGACAAAACGCTGATAAGACAGATCTAAACACACCCACAGACTAATAACACTGCTTTTTTTTCCTCTGCCAAAGTATGTGAACACTCCTGGGTGCATTTTCCCGGCTCTGGCCTGGTTTGTGTGAGTTCTTCCAACTTTGTGTCAACAGTGTGCGTCTGTCTGTTATTCCTGTTTCAACATGACAAAGCCATCCAACACCTTTGGGATGAAGGGGAACACCGACAGTCAGAGGCCCAGACCGGAGGAGGATGTTACAGCAGCAGCAGAATCACATAAGGCGCGTTTCCACCGGCTCGACTTGGCCCTACTCGACTCGACTCGGTACGCTTTAGGTAGCGTTTCCACCGGCCCTAGTACCTGGTACCTGGTACTGTTTTAGTACCTCCTGGCCGGGGTTCCAAGCGAGCTGAGTCCAGCCGTGAAGGTGACGTCACTGGACTGCAGGCCACTGATTGGCCAGGGAATCGCGTCACTGGATGAGTCATGAGAGCGACTCGTTCACAAGAATCAAACCCGCCATTTTTAAAACACTTCACATAAACACTGTGGTCTAATGAAGAGGTGGCGGCGCTCCTGTGCTTGGTGGCTGACGACAAGATTCAGAGGGAGTTCGACGGGGCTACAAGAAACGCCACCGGAGTTTCGCTCCGTCTTGCTATGACGACCACGTTTGAGGTGGTACCTGGTGTAATGGAAACACAACCGTACCGAGTCGAGTAGGGCCAAGTCGAGCCGGTGGAAACGCGGCTATATAGCTGTAATGTTTTGGTCACGTAGTGGACTAAGTCAGGGAACTGCCTCAGAACAAAAGCTTGGACGTTCTCTCCAGTCGCTCCAGTAAAGTCGAGCTCAAGTCTCCAGAAGGCTGAGTACTTACGGTACTTTCTGTCTGCAGTACACGATCAGAGCGATGGCGGCAACAACAGCGACGATGACGGCGATGACGATGCCGGCGATGGCTCCGTCTGAGAGACCTTCATCCAGTGCTCCTTCTTCTGCAAAAATAGAGCACAGTTCACATGTTAGGGAAGGCTGGGGTCCAATAGTCTTAACATTCTGCCAAGCATGCTTTGTAGTTAATTGCAGTAAAGTGTACTGACTGCATGTCTAAGGAGAGAAGCCACAGTGACTCATCGTGAGAGTAGAAAACAGTCTAACTGGGTCACGAACGCTGAGACTTTACACACTGATTGACAAGTTATATGCACCATTGTCAAGACTCGACTGAAATTACGATGCTGACAACGTTCCAGCGCGAGATGATCACAAGAGGAAAACCAGGAGGACTGCTGCTCGTTTGAGTGGAAATAAAGCTGAAGCTGAAAGTTGCTCAAAACTCTGGATAGATAATGTTTACGACCAACAAAGTCTAGGAGGGGAGACGGCCATTTTTGTGTGTTATCAGTTTTCTTCCTCGGTCAAAAAAGAAGGAAATATTGTCGAAGCAACTGAATTATTCTTAGGTCTTTAATATAAAGTGTTTCTCCTCAGTACTGCGGTCATTTAAGAACATGTTCATTAGTTTAGGCAGGACTTTGTCAGCCTTTGTTTGGAGTCTTATGCTTTGAGTTTAACGCTACCATTAGCGTTTTAGCCCCAGTGCTAAATTGACAGTAATTAGCTTGTTTGTCCGTCCACTGAAATGCCGCGATGGACAAACTACTCAAATATCTATTCAAACGTCCTCCTGTGTACATATTTAATCTAGTTTTCCAACGCCCAGAAAAGACACGACACCACAAACATGACAGACGAGCAGTTCTCATTGGTCAGAAAAGGCGCCATCTTTGCCTTCGGTATCCAGTTCATATAATACATCTGTGGTTAAGATGGCTGCAGGGATGTTACACACAAACATTAGCAGCATGTGGACGTTCACGTGCATGTAATAGTTATCATTTCAGTGTGCTAAATGTACAACTGAGACTGACAGCAAGACGAAGGAGTCCAAGCTGGACACAACTGCTAACATTAGCACGTTGGGATGCCAAGTTAGCAGCTTGTGGATGTTAACATGCATGTAACATTTAGCGTAATGGCATGCTAGCATTAGCATTAAACTCATTTACAAGGAGTTGGCCACTAGTTTTGGAGGTTCACTGTGATGAAGCATTGGCAAAACCAAACTTGGGTGAATGCCATAAACAAATGAAAGGTAGTGCAGGACGCTGCTGCTGAGTCATGAACCGGTTGGGTTTCTTTTAACCTGTGCCATGACATAAGACACACAAGACTATTGTTGGCACAGCTCTGACCTCTGAGGTCTTCACGGTTGGTTGGTTGATTGTAATGAAGGTCTGCAGTGACAAACCTATTATTGCAGTAATAGCCCAACACTACCAGGACATTTTGTCCATCCATATCTGCAGCTGATGGAGACAACAGTGAGCGTATTCCTTTAAAAATCTAATCTGGGTTCCAGGCTACAGATAACAATCGTACCTTTGACGGACAGGGTGTGGGTGTACGTGCTGGTCTTGCCGGTAACAGCGTTGAATGCCACGCACGTGTACGTTCCAGTGTTTTTGTAAACAGCCGACTCGATCTCGTACTTGGCAATTTTCACCGCCGTCACTGTGCCGTTAAACTTCCAGGTGAAGTTGGCGGGAGGGATGGAGGCGGCAGAGCATGACAGCGTCACTTTGTCCTTCACCTCCACGGCCTTTTCGCCTTCCACCACCGCTGGATCAGGACCATCTGGTGATAACACAAGAAGAAAAGAGGGTTTATTGGTAACAGAGCTGTGGCTCATTTTGCTCACTGTATGTAGGATCCCAGGTACAGGGAAGTCAATTAATGTCTGTTTATCTATCATTTTTATTATTATTATGGATTTCTGAATGAGCTCTGGACATGAAAGTGGTAATAAAATAAATCACAGACAGAGCAACGCCCATAAATGCCTCCTGGTGCCACATGTTCAAGTCTCTCAGCAAAACAAACACTCACAGTTGACCATCATGTTGAAGGAGGCTTTCTCGGTCGTGACCGGGTTGCTGAGCTCACACTCGTACACCCCGTTGTCCTCCTTCTGCAGCACGTCGATCATTATGGAGGTCTTGTTGTCGGCGAACAGCAGGCGGGAGCTGGGAGCCAGAGGTTTGCCATCTTTCAGCCACTGTCTGGACATCATGGCACCAGTGGTCGCCTGGCAGCTCAGGTTGGCTTTGCTTGTGCCAGCAATGAGGGTTTCAGTGGGCCCAGTGATTTCAGTGCCTGAGATGGGCTCTGTAAACATTAACGGGAGAGAAAAATGTCCATTACATTGTACTTCACCTTAAGGTCTTTCCTATTTGAATGACCTTTGATTTAATTTGATTATCTGGCAAACCAAGTTGCACTTTTGGTGGATAATAAACTTCACTAAATGAAACAGAACCTGGTTAAAACAAGTGACAGGCAGATGAAAAGTGCTGAACTCTTCAAGTTATAGGTCAAAGACAAAAAGGCACTCCAGTGATATTTCACAGAGAGACTGAAAAAAACCCCTACATTTCCCATGATGCAGCTTGATAATGTCTTCAATTAGAGCACCTCTGCCTTGACAGGATAAGATAACCCTGATGACATCACTATGACATCATCAGGGTTATTTTCTAATGCTTGAAAAACTCCTCCAGAGCTGCAGAGGACATTATAAACCAGCCAATACACTGATCTTCACCACCAAAACGCAGGTTGTGGCCAATGAAACACATGGAAGTGATTACGTTCTCCATATATAATAGATTTTATTCTTTTCTAGGAATCATATCAAAAGTCACTTTTAAAATAATGCTGATTTTCTACTTATTGCATCAAGAATCAAAATGAATTTAAATCAAACAAAGGATTCCCAAACATTCCCACCTGTGGCGCACTCTCATACTTTAAAAATTTTAACTATTTCAATCTGCCAAACGTCACCAAAATAAAATGTTCATGTCATTTGATCTTTCATGCAAACTCCTCCTCCTCCTCTTCCTCTTCCTCCTCCTCCTTTCTATCATCCATGCAGAAACAGAAACTCCTCAGGGCATAATGTAAGACCATCCTCCAACCCAGCAGGTTTCACACTCGCATTTGCATTCACACACACACACAAATTGGTCTGCCGCCAGCTTGAAAACATCATCAAAAGCAAGAGGGAAGTAATTACAGACAGCGTAGCTTCATGTCGAGCCTTTAGCGGGGCTGCTGTGTTTGTGTTACGCAACGTTTCAACACCTCACGGGTAAAAACTGTGAGCGATCCGCTGTGGGTCACCACACACCATAACACTCTCATGCCTCGAAGATACATCTGTCACCAGGAAAAGTAAAGCTTTCAGTCCGTCTGTTGATTCCAGCGAGCGTGTGACTCATCCCCAATTATTTATTTGGAAGAGCCGTTGGAATGAAACCTCCCATAAAATGTCTAATTAGCGTCCCTTTTCTAGTTGATTGAGTTGATTAAACTGCTCCAACTATAGCTGTTTAAGGACTATTACAACGTAACTGCAGTTTTCTTTTGTTTGATTTTCCTTTCAACCCTTTATAACCTGCAGTACTCAAATACTGCCAATGCTATGAAAAGTTGCATTAATATGGACGTGTGAAATACGAATCGATAGCGAGAACAAAAACAGACCTTTGACACGGTCGACTTTATGTTTAGTTCAAGGAAAACTCCAAGGCAGTGACGGAGTCAGAAGTTTACAAGCTCAATGGCAGCACCGAAATGGCCTGTGATGACGTCTGGCATCAGATTCCCAGAGTGTTTCTCTGTCAGGTTACTCACCGATCGCAGTGAAGGAAACGCCAGGAGAAAAGACGGCGCGTTCTGTTTTGGCGTTATTGGCGCTGCATGTGTATTCTCCCGCTTGCTTCCCCAATCCGAGTTCCTCGATCTGTTTCAGAGTCAGGACGGGACCCGTGACCTCCGTGAACAGCTTGTTGTGGTACCAGGAGAAGGTGGCCGCCGGGCTGGAGATGCATGAACAGGACAGACTGAAGTTGGAGCCGGAGCGGACGAACGCGGCAGGGTTTGGTGGAGTGATGGTGACTTCATCAGGGCCGTCTGTGGAGCAGCAACACATGGAAAAAGGAAATGATTATCAGTAGTTTGCATTAATCCTCTGCTGGTTGCTGCTTTTACTACATTAAAGCTCCGGATCAAGTCTTTTTTGACCTTGATCCCAATCTAAGTCCTTTAATAGGGAGTAGCTGCTGATAAAGACACTGAAGAGATACTTAAATCTATCTGACATATTGAAATAAGATCTGTAGCTATTAAATTTGTTTTACCTTCTTGATCTGACTATTTGGTTCCTACTATAAGTACTTTATAAATCTTTTATTTCTAAATGATGAACCATTGGTTTAATGTGATTCATTGTCTGGTTACAGTAATTAATGATGTTTTACTAGAAAATAAACTGTTCTCATTGTTATAAGAGGAACTTTTTAACTATGTTTTATGAAAACGTGCCCATCTTCTCATTGATTTCATGCACATCCTCATGCTGTAGTTGTAATTCTTAGCAACTTCAACATAAAGCCTGACCAGGTGAAGCACACAAGCGCGAAGGTTTTGATTAATTAATAACAGGGTTAACCCGCGGTTGATGCGGTTTCCCTGCCTTTCAGGTTAGTCATGGGGAAGGAGTGGAAGTGCAGGCCGCTGTGTACACAGTGTGGCTTAAGTACAGGCTGAGAGGGAGAGCCCTGCAAACACACACCACAATCTAAAGTGTGAGAGACGCATGGACACGAGGCCGCTCCGAGGGCCCGTCGTGCCTGAGTGGTTTAGGAACCTGAGCAGGTTTAAAGTCACGACTCCAGGAACACTGGAAAAGGTCAGGCATCGCTGTGGTTAACCGTAATTAACCAAGCGAAACTGTGACTTCTGACATGCTGGGGCATGAAGGAGTGGCACCGGCTGACTCATGTCTAACCTTTATTGTCTAACGGGTGTGGAGCTCAATCAACGAAATGCAGCGCTTCAAATAAAGCACAATAGACTGCAGAGTTAGTAAATGAATGAGGGAAACTGTCAAACTGCCAGGAAAGTGGAATAAATGGAGAGCAAATGTCTTGATCCTTTTTTTTTACTGTCACTGGACACGCCTTTCCAGAATTTATGTCTGTGGTGTTAAACCAAAGTCACCTAGTACCCAGAACATCGAATACCCAAAGGTAAAAGGTAGCACACACATAGATCTTCAGGAAAAGATGACTAATCACCATTTCACTCATTTATTCTGGTCGAGCACGCAAACGTTTCAGCCTGGCAGCCTTAATCAGAACATGGAGGGAAAGGGAGGTCGTGTCAAGTCCTAAAAAAAAAAAAATATATATATATATATATATATCTATGGTTTCATGATAAAATGACTAAGAGCAGGTGAAGGAGCTTATAGGCTCTTTGATATACATTCAGTGTTTCAATATTCTGAAATTTGTTCGGAGCATTTGGAGCTTTCTGCTATTGGAGAAACATTTGTTATAGAAGTGCAATAATAAATGAGACCACCTGTCGAACACACTATGACGTTACAAAGTCAAAGCACAGGGTAAGAAGTGACAGTAAGTTTCTGCAGGTGGTGTTATTCTGTCCGTAGCTAGCACTGCTAATGCTAACCAGCTAGTTATTAATGTTTACTAGTCCTTCTGTTGTCTCTGGGAGGAGCTACCAGGCAGCAGTGTGGGTGCAGCACACTCACAGTGGATGATGAGCTTGAAGGTGGCGCTGTTCTCGGTCAGCTGGTTGCTTGCTGTGCAGCGGATCGGACCGAGCAGGTCTGACCTGAGGACACCTGTGATGGTCAGCTCGCTGGACTGTTCCCCCTGTGATTCAGTCCAAAGCAGCAAAATACATCACTTAGATTTGAATTAACGGATTAAGAAATAAAAAGAAAGACACAAGACATAAATCTGTTACAAGCAAAAGTACTGAATTGGAAATATTACTGGAGTAAAATATAATATAATATAATTAAAGTACTAAAAGTAAAAGTATTCATTATGCAAAAAAAACATTTTGGAATAATATATATTACATTATTGATGCATTAATGTGTTCATCACTTTAATGATGCAGCTGGTTAAGATTGTTTTCATCACTTTATAAATAACACTTAAATCAGCATTTATTAGTTGATTTATTATCTTTTATCAATAATCTGAATCTGCAAAGTAAAAAAAAAACAACATATGTCGCTGAAATGTAGAGTAGAAGCATAAAGTACAATGAAAATATTAAAAACTGTGTTTTGGTAAATGTACTTTTCCGTGGAAAGATTATGTCACGTGCAAATTTGATTAGAGATTATTTATTATATAGATTAAAAATTAACAGACGTCAAAAAAGGTCAAACTTAACTGTCTCTATTTAGCTTTTTTTTATTTTTATAAATGACTATTTGCATTTACAGTAAAAAGAAAGTAAATTTAAGAAAGTTTAAATCATTGCATATACTCTATTAATAAAGTAATAGATTGAGGTGGATGAATGAATGAATGAATGAATTATGAACATCTGCATCAACCATGAAATCTTAATTCTTAAATCTTAATTTAATGCATAAATTCACAGCATCAAAAAGGAAACACCAGATAAACGTTTAAGCTGACCTCTACGAGCGTGATCCGTTTGCCGTCGGCCACGATGGGCACGGCGCCGCTCATCCAGCCGAACTTGATGTCGGAGCCTTTGGCGGAGCAGGTGAGAACCACGGTGCTGTTGTGCTCGATCGCCTCAGGCAGGCTGGACACGATCTTCACTTCAGACACCGGGTCTGCAGGAGGAAACGGGGAGGTTGTTTTGCATGAGGAACAAAGGAATGAATTGTTGAATTGAATGGAACTGAATGTGGATGAAAAAAAAGCCTGAGATCAAAGGAAAAGAGGGGAGAAAGGCATGCTGGGATTTTTAAAAAAAGTGTGCAAATATTTTTGAATATTCACAATAACACTTGTGGCTGTACTGTATTTACACTCTATCATAATCTCCTTTCTGTTTTTATGTGCTGCGAATGAAAACGAACAGTAGCAGTCGATTCTACTTTGCTGTTTTTTCAGCCACTGTTGAGCTAAAATATGAGACTTCCTGCACAGAGGTTTCACATTAAAAGCCTTGCATCAGCTCAAAGGGTGTAATGCCTGTGGAATATTTACAGTAAGTGTTGGGTGTGTCAGTAAAAAAAATAAAAATCCACCAAACAAAAGAGAAGGCATCAAAAAAAAAACAGCAACTAAACAGTAGCAGTCGGTTCTACTTTGCTGTTTTTTCAGCCACTGTTGAGCTAAAACATGAGACTTCCTGCACAGAGGTTTCACATTAAAAGCCTTGCATCAGCTCAAAGGGTGTAATGCCTGTGGAATATTTACAGTAAGTGTTGGGTGTGTCAGTAAAAAAAATAAAAATCCACCAAACAACAAAAGAGAAGGCATCAAAAAAACAGCAACTAAAGTGCCAAATGTCATATTTTAATGCCTCTACAGGTGTGTCAGGCTGGGATTTTCCATTAACATTAAAGTAGTCAACAGTTTTGTTGATGAAGTCCTACCACAAATGATCCGTTAATGGAATAATGATTAAGCACACTGCTCGCTCGAGGTCTGTTTCTCTTCCCACAGTTGTAATTGCGCTCAGAAATCAACATTTGAATGGAGTGAACGGCGACGCCAGAGAGATCGCAGCAGCCAGACCTGCTGGACTCGTTCTCAATCAATCCTGCAGCTCTGTTTCTGAGTGTTCGACGCTGTTGTTTCTCAATGATTAGCCAGTAGCAGGCAGCCAGTTATGACAGTATGGCAGCAGACTACCGCACAGGAAGAGTTCATCCTGTAGCTCAACACAGCGGCACTTGGGAGGTTGTTTTTCTTAGACCACCAAACCGCCGTGCAGGGATTCACTCTACTGTGATGCAAAAGGAAGAGGACAAAGAAACAAAACATGGGGACACTGGTGGTTTTGGTTTTGAGTATGTGCAAACTGTGTGGTTTTACTGTGTGAATGAGAGCCAAAGGGATGCTGGGAAAGGATTACCGCCACACATCCTTTGACAAATAAAGATTCACACTGAAAACATGTAGTTGACATAAACCCGACTGAAGACGTTTATGTTATTACCGCTGGCTGTGGCTTCGGGACAAACCTGCTGCGCCAACAGGTAATAAAGATATAATAAGCGTTAGATTAGCCAAAGTCTGGATTAGATTTTAAGAAAAACTCCCGAAACAGCCGCTGAATGTAGCTTTTAATCAAACTAACATGAGGAAATAGTGCATTTGTTGGGGACTACTTTCAGCGGCGGATTAATCCACATTTGGTGCTCTTGTGAGATTTTATTTTATACACACACATTTCCAGAAAGTCCTTTAAAGTTCACTTTTGGGCCGTATGAGGGAGCGTATTTATATTTCTACTAACTAACGTTACTTCTCCCAGTTTCTGCGGCTGCACTTCACCTGAATGGAGGTATTTTGTCCCATGAATAAAATCTTTAACCAACTGCACCTACAAACACTTATTTTGTCTATAAAATGTGTATTTTACAGATGAGACAGCCTGTTAATCCTAATTACACTCATTTGGTCTCAAGTATCCAACATGAGTTTATGTTTTCAATAACGTCTGCATGTAACAAAATTGTGATTTTTCAAATTTAACTCTCTTGTAATCGCTGGTTAATTCAAATTTAGAAGAGGTGAAAAGGAAAACACCGCTCCAGTGAGTTTAACACCATAACTGTTGGGTACAACACAATCTAACAAGGTTTTGTATTCACTCATAACATGGCCATCTTTGAATGAAACTGTGTGTGTGTTTTAAAGCTTTGAAGCGCGACTACAGTGTTAGGGCTGTGAAATACAAACACACACACACACACACACACACTCCAGGAAAGTAGAGTTTCAGGAGCCACACCCTTAAGGCGCTCAGTGTAGGAAGCTGCAGATTTGTTTTTCGGTCTGATGAATGAGGTTATAAAGTCTCAGCTCCTCTAACAGGAAAGTGGTGTTTATTAAATTTATTATATTTATTAAAGATGAAAAGCGGCAGAAAAGACTCAGGTTGGGGAACAACTGTAGTGATTTCACAACAGCCAGCCACATCCTGTGGAGTAACACAGCAGCATCATGTAGGGAAGAACTCAAATGCTCCAACAAATGCTTAAATTGTTGGCAAAACAAATGGGAAAAAGGAAGTATCTGTTTTCCTCCGCCAAAGAATATAGTCCAAGAACTGGCGTAACACGGTGTGGTTGCTAGGCGACGCATTAACCGCTCACTTAAGATTTTCCAGTGGCGCAGTGATATCAGCGCTCCAAGGCACCACCGCCGTATCAGGTGTGGCTTGCGCCTTCGCACTGAACCAAACTGCATTAGAGAGTCCAGCAATTTTACGTGCAACTGTTCTACGGACACATTATAAGACAAAAAAAACGTGAATTGAAGCACTTTTCTGGATCTCTAGAAGCTGCTGATCAACTCGGCGTGAATAAAGTCCAAGAAATGATCGGAGGAGCGACCTAATCGATGTTTGAAAGGACCCGTACGAACGAACCACCGTTAAATATATTAGAATTTAAAGCAGGATGGATTCACAGAGTCGTTGCAAGCATTATAATACAAGATTAAAACAATTTTCTGAATCTTTATGACACATTGTTCAATTCGGCATAGATGTAATCCAACACAGTGCTTATTGGGGGAGGGGGGGGTATCTTGCATCACAGGTATCTCACAGGTGAGAAATTACTCACTCAGGATTTGGAGCCTTGTTTCTCCGGTGTGGGTCGGGCCGGTAGTTAGTACGATGCTGACGCTGTAATCCCCGGCATCCTCCAGCTTCAGGGGTCCCAGGGTCAACTGGCCACTGGTCGTGTCAACCGATGCTCTTCCTTCGAAAGGCTCATTCACTATGAGCCCTGATTCCGTCAGCGTAGCAACATTAATCGGTTCAGTCCCGTCGTTGAAATTCCAGACAATAACGACATAACTCGGATTAGTAATTAGAGTCTTAAAAGTCACGTTTGCCCCCAGGATCGCGTCCACGGGACCCTCCGGCAGGGCGTCCTGCCCTGCACAGCATCCTGGGGGGGAGGAAACACGGGGGACAGGTGAGAGGAGGCAGGTAGACCTGCTCTGGCTTTGACCTGAGCAGGTGAGGAAAGGTGTGGCGATACTATACTACAGAAATAATCCTGAATAAGAACAGGAGGAATCATCATGAAGCCTCCAGTGGTTGTTTCTGATCGGAACATGTTAGTTTACATTATTTGAGCATGAATTCAAACAGGTTACACCCAAAGTTTCCACTGCGCACACAATGGAAACGCAGCAAGAACGTGAATAATACAGAAGATTATTGATTCCCGGCTCAATCTGAACCGATTGATTCCTTACCGACAAAAGAGAGCAGAAAGAGAAGCGACGCAGAGGCGAACAGATCCATCCCGGACGGTTCAAGTCTTCCCAGCAGAGACACAGACCACAATGCGGCAGTACCTGCAGCTTTTAGAGGGACACACCCAGACAAGGTGGACACACACACACACACACACACACACACACTCCTCCTACTATCCACACACACACACACACACACACACTCCTCCTACTCCTAAGAGTGGAGTTTCACAAGTCATTCACAAGTTTACAGAAATACACAATAAATACAGGTAGACTGTAAAAAAGATGTAGAAACAAGCAAACTAATAAACTAATAAAGAAAATAATATATGAAAACAAATAAAAAACTAAAAAATGTCTTGTCTTCTTTCTGAACGTCCCTTCCTTTGCATCCCAGAGGTGAATGCTGCACCGCTGGCTTCACTTATTTACGGTATTTCATCCCCTTCCTGTGAGTGTTTGTGGGGGAAACTCTCCAGCTTCTTCCCTCAGGAGAGCAGCACCACCAGCACATGATCATCTTTTGGACCATGATGCATTGCAGGAGATTAAACTACCCAACTGTACAGATGAAGTCATGAAGATCAGCTCAAACTTAATCATAAGATTATCTGCAACAGGAATATGTTTGCTTTAAATACTACATTTAGCTGATAATAGACCTACTTACATCCTTTTTTTTTATACTATACTCAAAGTAAACTGGATTAAAGGATTTGAATGCTTCTTCCACCATCTGATTTAATGTCTGAGCCGCACGTATCACTGGATGACTTGTGTGTGAAATCTTATTTAAGCGCTAACTAAAGCTGTCGGGGTTATGTAGTGAAGCAAAAGGAACAATATTCGGAGTGGAAGGAGACGGTGACCTCAACACTGTCCTCAATAAATACAATTATTTACCTTCCACATCTACTGCAGAGGAACATTAATTGAGTCTATCCACTTATTTTTACACAGTTAATTTTAAAGAACTCATTAATATAATGAAAATTTCAGGGAAACAGATCATTAAATCTTCATAAGTTCCCATAAGGCAAAGAAACAAAAAGGTATTGAGCAGCTTTAGTTCCCTTCAGGGGTCAAAAACTGAACTTTGGAGAAATGTAATGTCTTTTCACGTTAATAACCCATAAAAATTACATAGAGCCTCAATTAATCAGCCCACTAATAAACCCTCACACTCTAAAATATACACTATTATGGTTTTACTCCTCCAGGTTACGGCGTCAATGAGGAATAAATAATCCTGATATATCGAGCACATAAAGGACATTTAAAGGGTTTGTTAGTAAGTCCTACATGTGGTTCAAAGAGACGCTGCTGCGACCTGGTGGACGTCTGAGGAAGTCATTTAACTACTTCTGTGTCTAAAAAGTAAAAAATAAAAACACCACCATGGAGAAAGACTCTGCTGCAAGTATAAAAGCACAAGTACTAAAAGGAAAAGTACTCATTATGCAGAATGGCCCATTTTAGAATGATGTATTCTATATTATTGGATTGTGATAATTGATGCATTAATGTGTTCATCGCTTTATTGCTGCAGCTGCTCAGTGTGGAGCTCATTTTAACTGATTTATACTGCTGGGTGCCACTAAGTCATCTCCATCTGCTGATAAAAACCCAAAGATGTCAAGGTTATTGTGTGAAAGCTGCCGTTTCAGAGGTTAAAAAGCCGGTTTCAACACCTTTTTTTGGGCTGTGTGGTCTTGATGCGTTCATGCGGCGTCGGAATAATTGGAAAAATTAGCACCTGCCTGTGAAACTTCATGTGAAGGATCCCTTCATTTGGAAAAACAACCCAGAAAGTTGGTGAAAATGTCGGTACAGGACGATGAAATGTTCGGTTGATGGTAGAAATGTGATCAATTCACATACAATAATATGGTAATAACGCAGCTGCGATCTGGTCCTTGAGGTTCTGGTAGATGGAGTCTTCACGTGTCCCCATTTGGTGACAGATAGCTGAAAATAACAAAACACATCTTTATTATATAGCTAAAAGACACTGCAATGTATGTCAGCATGTTCTGACAGGCTCAGAGTGTTGTTCTAAGTGTGTGACAGCATCATGGAAAGGATCCCTACAGAGAGAGACCTGGAAGATCCTTTTGGTTTAACCACAAACAGCCGTTATATCGCTCTCTGCACACACACCAGACTCCATTCACTAAAACAGTCATTTTACCTCACAGAACGCAGGAGCTGCTGGTCTGCTGCTGCCTCGACCAGTTAGTGTGTTTCTGTTATTGTGTGACGTTGGAGTTTTAAAGGGTTAATTCGGATCCAACGCAGTATTTGTGCAACACACAATAAAACCCAAACACACTAACTGACCAAGGAAGCAGCAGACCAGCAGCTCCTGTGTTCTGTGAGGTAAAATGACTGTTTTTGTCTATGGAGTCTGGTGTGTTTGCAGAGCGTAAATAATCTGGATGACAGATGTGGTAGAGAAGGTGACCAGGACTCATGGGTCAGCACTGCAGGGAGTGGAGCAGGACTGGGTCAGAAGTTTGGGCCCCGATGACGGACCAGATGTTCTCATTCAGGCATCAGCGTGGACGACAGAGCAGGGTTTTATCACGGAGAGATGTTCAACCTGAGGCTCCGGATGAGAAACCCCGCATTAACTCATCCTTTCTCTAAAAGGTCCCCAAGCAATCGCAACTGGTACAAACTTCAAATCCATGATGAGGACGGAAATCCTTTGTCTGGTTACGTCAAGGACGCCTGCTGACACACGTATCAGTCCAGAAAGCAGCACATATGGATGACTTTGGTTATTGTTATGTATTTTTCATAATAATGGAACCATAAGAGTGAGACTGCTGCGGTATTAACCCCCGACCTTTCTCCTATCAAAGACTGGAGAAAGACTTTTATTGTGAAATAATTTGTGGCTAGTTTGATGTTTTTAAACCTCACACATACACTTATTTTTATGAAGAAGAAGAAGAGCATGTGAGTGGTTTAGAGGAAATGTCTCAGCTGTAAATGGTAACGAGACTAGTATTGAGTTTTATTTGTGATGTACGTCTTCAGATTAACACGTTAATCTGTGAAGTGACCAGTGAAACTACAGGTGTCAGCGGTTCCCTCTAAACTGGAGTGGAGCAAAATTGTAAAATAGCATTAAATGAAAATGAGAGTTTTCTGACATCTTCAGTTAGTGGTTACTTCACAGATTAATATTTAGCATTCAGCACATTTGAATTGTTTTTTTAAATATGACGCACTGTTCTACATTAAACTACCCAACAGTATATTAAATTAGAGTCCAGCTGATTCATCGATCAGCTGAAAATTCTGTTTTTCCTTGCTGAGCCGAGGCAGATGGATGCGTCTCGGGCTCATTTGGAGGTTTGTTTCCTGCGATAAAAACCTCCTGACGGATGAAGACACCCACCTGAGGACTGGCTACAGCTCTCAGCATCGGAGTTTGGAACCAGACTTGAAAAATGAACCTGCCTTTTAAAAAAAAGGGAAATCCAACAACTCAGCTGTTCAGTTGTGTCCAGTCATAACCAACTTCTCATGCTTTACACATCACGAGTGATAAATTCAAGACCAGGAGAGTTCATTAAGTTAGAATTAACTTGTGTGATTGAAAAGCAAGTCATTTAATAAAAAAAAAAAAAAAACACATTTTAGAAAAAGAATTATTCACCACAGTGCTCCTTAGGTGACATAAAATGCTTTTTGGCCACTTAAATATTTAAAAGCACAGTGCCTGGAGAATGTCAAAGTAATGCAGACACAAATAAAAACTGAATTAATAATATCCAGTGGCTTCATCGTAGCTGAGAAGACGAGTCTGTGTGAGTTTTGGACTGATCAGTATTGAGTCTCGTCCTCAGTGCTTCAGTCCCGCCGGGAGAAACGATCCCAACAAGCAGCTTCGTTTATTTCTGCTGCTTTCCAGTCCGTCGAGAGGAGCGACTCTTTTATCACAAAGAACTGGGTGTTTTCTCCCCCGTGTGGACCTTCATGTGTTCAAACAAATTGCTCCTGGCGATGAAACCTGCTTCACACACCGAGCAGCTGAAAGGTTTTTCTCTCGTGTGAACTTTTAAGTGCGAGTTCAGAGTTGACCTGTAGGCGAAGCTGGCGCCACAGACGGAGCAGTTGAAGGGTTTCTCCCCCGTGTGGATCCTCATGTGCTTCACGACGTCTCCTTTCCATTTGAACGTTTTTGTGCACACCGAGCAGCTGTACGGTCTCTCCATCGTGTGGACATTCAAGTGTTGCTTCAGATGATCCCGTCGAGCGAATATTTTACCACACACTGAACAATTGAAGGGTTTCTCCCCGGTGTGGATTCTCATGTGGTTAACCAGACTGTCTCTCACGCCAAAACCTGCTTTACAAATTGAGCAGCTGAAGCGTTTTCCTTCTGAATGAAACCTCATGTGGTTCATGAAGGACTTCTTCTGGGAGTATTTCTTACCACAAACCGAGCAGCTGAAATGGGGTCCCTCCGTTTGGATCCCGTTGTGTTTCTGCAGATGTCCCTTGTGGTCGAAGCTTGCAGCACATTCAGAGAGGCTAACCGATGTTTTTCCAGAATTACTTTTCTCATCACTTAGGAGAACTTTATTGTTTTCCAGGGGGTTTTCTGAGCGCCCGGTCTCCTCCGAATCACAAGTGCTGTCATCAGTGTCGGGCTCAGAGGAGTCTGAAGTGTTGTCATGAGGAATGGGTTGTAAGTGGCGATGTGGATTAAAGTTCCTGCCTGGTCCCGATCCTCCACACTTCTCTCCATCGGAGTGTGTTTTCAAATACTCTGCGTCTCTGTTCTTTCCAGTTTGGCTGTGATGAAGCTGCGAGTGCTGTGGCATCTCCTCATCGTCTTCCTCACTCTTCACAGAGACGGGACTGAATGTGATATCAGCCTCCTCCAACCCTCCAAGCTGCTCTTCCTCCTGGCTGATCCAGAGTTCCTCCTCTTCCTCTTTAATGTGAGGAGGCTCTGGCGGCTCCTCCTCCTCCTCCTCCTCCTGGTCCTGGTCCCGGCTGGGGCTCCTCTCCTGCTGCTCAGCGGGAACCTTTTCTTTACTCGCAAACAGCTGCTGGACGTCTGTGGAGAATAATATAATACATGTTTAACAACTGTAATGTCCTGTTAACTTTTAAACAACTACTTTCACTATACTTCAAGAGAAACAACTCGAGCAGAGTTATCTGCAGCTCACCGAATCCTTAGCCGGCCAAATGTACGTCACAAAATCATTTTGATATTTAAACAGTGCTCAACACTTTCCTTGATTAGGTCTCTGGTTTCTGGCTCTCAACGTTAAAGGTGAAAGAATGAAGCTTAATCATACAAACACTTACAAACTGACTCTCCGTGTCAATGAGACCACTTGCTTATCAAATGTGTTTCTGTAAAAAGTAAGAAAATGTGCCGTTTTTCTTCTCTACACACGTTTTAAGCGTAAAGGTGGAGGTGTAGCAGGTGGAAGGAGACACCATCACACCAACATCCCTCTGCAAATAACTAAAATATGGCGTTTGAAAGCATCAGCACACTGAATCGCGTGGAGCACTTAAAGCTTTCCAACTAGCGAAGGCACGTCCATTAATCTGGGTCACCGCGGGTCCTCCTCCAGAGACACACATCAGCACTGAGGCATGTGGGCGCAGGAAGGAGGGAGAGGTGGAGTAAGACCCTCCTATATGATCCTACATACTTACCTCTGCACCCCGTGAGCGGGTGAGAGTTTGGTCCTAAATCTCCTCCTTGAAAACCCCATAAAGAATTTCCCTAAACCTGAGAGGACTTAACAGCTACACCGACACTCTGTCCCGACAGAGTTTTCTAACCAGCTAAGGCGGTGGGGGTGAGCACCACCCACAGAGAAGAAGAAAAACAAGCAAGGGAGCTTGTAAAAGCTTCAATGTTTGAATTTTTGAAAGCTAAACATTTAAAAAAGACTAAGAAACCTTATCGGAGGCTCCCTTGGGTGATGTGCTCACAGGGTTTACACATTTTTAAACGGTCTTCTTCACGGTTCAGTACCAACAAGTGAGAGGAATCTTTGGCCCAGGACTCTTTAGGGGTGCCAGCGGCCAAAACTGGGTCCCTCAGGGTTCGCAGCAACCCCTCACAATCATCCACAGGTTGTTTCTAAGACAGACAGCTTTCGCCGGCAGTCGAGCGAAGGCCAAAGGGAGGGTGTCAAATGGCGTGGCGGTTGGAGTTTGTGAGAAATGGCTGCTCGTATGTTGTGCTGTGCCATGAAGACATCAGCAGGCTGAGGCTTGAGGTTTTCTCACTTCTCACCGTGATCCATCATAAAGTGGAGGAGCAAATGAGTACTAATGACCATTCACACCTAAAGGCAATTGAGAGTCACCACTGACTCTAACCTACCCTGCAGGTCTTTGGACTGGGCTTAAAGGCTCAAACACAGCACCACTGTGGACCGAATTTATTTATTTAGGTCAAAAGTCTCCTGTGCAAGAAACTGTCTTTAAATTATTCTATTTCAGTGTTTAATGTTTAGTATTTTCAATTAAACACTGAATTTATTCCGTTCCAAATTACTCCAAAATTAGTTTTTCTTTTACTCATGTAAAAAAAAACCACTTATGGGCATTAATGCAGCAGTGATGGAGCCAGAGCTTTCAGCTATCAGCCTCCTCTCCTTCCAGTCTGGGTTCAGGGGGCAGACACCCTCTCTAGATTTAAGAGTGGACTAAAAACCTTCCTTAGTGATAAAGCCTATAGTTCAGGACTGGATCAGGCCTTGGACCAGCCCCTAGTTGTGCTGCTATAGGCTCAGACTGCCGGGGGACTCCCATGATGCACTGGGCTCCTCTCTCCTCCTCTTCCTCTCCATCCTGATGCTTCATGTCTCTTTAACGTCTGTTACTAACTTGCTATCTTCCCCGGAGCCTTTCTGTGCTTCTCTCATCCCTCAGGTTCCTGTGGACCCTGGTCCTGGTTCTCCTGCTGTGGTTCTCTGGTTCCTGTGGACCCTGGTCCTGGTTCTCCTGCTGTGGTTCTCTGGCTTCATGATATATACTCATCTATACTACGTATTGATATTAGTCCTGTTATTCGTCATGCTACCATATTGCTAATTTATTAGTCACATTCCTATTGTTGTTTGTTCTCTCTCTCTCTCTCTCTCTCTCTCTCTCGCCTGGTTCTGTTTGAGGTTTCTTCCTGTTAAAGGGGAGTTCTTCCTCCACTGTTGCTCAATATAATAATGCTGCTCATGTGGGGATTATGAATCGGCGCTATATAAATAAAGGTTGATTGATTGATTAATGCACCTGTTACAATAAAAAGGCAAATATTTTGAACTACACCACAAATCTGAATCACTGATTTATCCTCGTACTTATAAACGCAAATTAAACGAGTTATGACCCTTTCGGCTTTCCATACTGACCTGCTGACAAACAGGGAAGTGAGGGGCTCTTACTTTGAAGGTGACACAGCGGAAACACACTTGACAGCAGAACAGAAAACAAAACAAAAAAAATAAAATACCTGAACTGTTTTGTCGTTTGTCTCCTAGTTTACACCAACCAGACCAGAGGGGGGGGAAATCACACTCACATTTAGAGCCACGTTCACCAAAATACGAGTCGCTTTAACGTTTCTGCTGCTTAAGACTCAACCTAAAAACACAAACAGCTCCAGAATGACAATAACACCAAAACCACACAAACCTGCTCTGTGGATCCGGACTACGGGGCTGAAAACCGCGTCCAGGAGCTTCTGCTGCCGCTCGTTCTCCTCTTTTGACCGCCGAAGTTCCCTCTCGTACTCCGCTATTGTTCTTTCAAACAGCTCAAATATCTCCTCGGCAGCTTCAGTCAGTCGCTGCTTCACTGAAGCTCTCAGCATTCGGACTTTAGACATTTTTGACACCGACTTTGCTCCGGAAACACCGATGTAATGAGGTGGATTTCGGACTCTTATCGCACCGAGTCACCCCCGAGTGCAGCTTGTGTTGGCTGGTCCTCGTCTGTTCGCTGCTAGCATGCTAAGCTAACTTCATTTAGCATTGCGGGCTAACAGGAGGCGAGTCTGCGGCGGAACATCCCGGAAGTTTGCTCAAAGTCCTCTTCGACGAGTTTGGCCATATTTGCACGCGGGATCTGGTGGCTCACACCGGTGGTTTCTTAAGGTACCGCACGTGGTACATAACGGAGGAAAGTTAGCATGCTAGCCACGGTAAGTTAAACTGCTTCCGGGCACCACGTCATTCCCGGTCTTCAAAATAAAAGTCGCGGTTTATTAAAAAATAGACAAACCCGGAAATACCAGTACGTAAAGAGAGCAAGATCAAAGATCAGAAATAACAGTATCAGAATGACCCCTGTGAATGTTTTTGGATTATTATTACTGATACCTTCATATTTAAGCAGCATTTTAATGTCGAGGTGGAACCAAATTTTAATATTTTCTCTACTGGTGGGTAGTTTAATTAGTAACAGTCATTGTTTTACAGTTAATCTGCAGTGTAACTGTGGATTTGTACCATTCATGTGTCATACTAACAGTAGAGTGAGGAGATATGTGAGTTTATGATTTATAAAGTCTTAAGCAGCTAATGACACCAGTAGATAGATCTCTGTCCCATCAGGTGAAGATGGTGGCTGACATCGTTCATGATGGCCTGCAGCTTGCAACGTGTGCGTTTCTGAAGGAAAAATACTGATACTGAGCTGCTGCAGTCACTTGACCTTGTTGCTTTTGCAAGATGTTCTCCTCCTGATTACAGGATGTGAGCCCAGTCCAACATTTTAACTAGATCTGCAGTTAAGGTGGCCTCGGCTGAGGGCCCTGAAACAGGAACAAACGTCTGTTACCAGGCTTAGTGGCAGATTATGTGTAACCAACTATGTGTATAAAGGATGAGCTGACCTGTGTGTCTGTGCACGGCTGAATAAAGAGACGCTTTGACTTCAAGAACCTCCTGTGAGAGTGATGATTTACATTTAAATCCAACTAAAAATCCTTCAGAGCAAGGCCTTCGACGGCGGGAGGAGGGACGGAGGGTCAACGGGATCGAACTGAGGTGAGAAGTGCGATTCTTCAATAGACTTTTTCTCTTCTCAGTAATGAAAAGAGGGTATAAAAGAACATATGAGTGAGTAAGGCCTGTAAAAGTATTGTGTTGTGTAAAACCTGCTGAAAATAAGTTTACATTAGTAAAGACACCTAAAGGGAGAGAAAAAGTTATGGAGAAACAAACATGGGAAAAAGTCTGAGCACGGAAAACCCCAGACACCTTATGTTACCTTAGGAAATACATGTTCACGTTCAGCTCTAGTAGTGTTGATCATTAGGAAAAGTGGAAGAGAAGCTATAGTTTAGATGGATGGATAACTGTAGAGATATAGTAAAGGCATGTAAAGGGGTTAAGAAGAAAGAGAAAGTTTACAAAGTGCAAAAATGTGTCTTGAACAGGCAGGAAAGCGGGAAAACAGAAAAAGGAAAGATGAAAACAATTGCTGAGTATGGAAAAAGTGAAGGAACATGATAATGATGGAACTAAGTGCTCCTGTTTTGCAGAATCCTGTAGAGGTACCTGCCGCTCCGATCCCCGAGACGCTTTGACTTTGAGAACCTCCTGTGAGAGTGATGATTTATATTTAAATCCGTCCTCCACTTTCTCCACCACCATCCTCTCAGCGGTCACGATGCCTCCCCGGCAGACGGCAGCTTAAAACAGTGCAGAACATGTGCAACATTTCTCTGCAGACACCAAAGGACCCGAGCCTGCTGAGGAAAAACAGTTCCTTCCTGTTGAGGTGTATATGATCCAATACATCCACCTGTTATCTATACCACTTATCCGTCAGGGGCGAGGGGGAGCTGGAGCGAATCCCAGGAAGCCGGAGAAAACCCACGCAAGCAACAGGGAGAACATGCAAACTCCACACAGGAAGACCTCAGGTTCAAACCTGGATTCAAACCTGGAAGGCAACAGTACAGTACTGACCACTGCACCACCTAATCCAGTAATACATATATATAAATAATGTAATAATAAATATATGTATATAAAAATCTAATCAAATAATATTTAAGTAATAACACCAAGACACTGGTAATTCTGCATTTTGAATATATCTGATTTTTGTCCATATTTTTTGCTGATCATGTGTATTTATATAAGTTCAGCTTTTGATGCCGGGCTTTTACTCATGATGGAGTATTTTTACAAAGCAGCACTGGTGGTGTTGTGGTGATTTCAGCCCCCCCAGTTCATGTTACTTTATTTCTCCTTTCCTCTGCTTTTGAAAGATATTTCCAAAAATGCAGAATTATTGTGAAGTATGAATGTTGTTCTCCACCTTATTTAGCTGAAATTATACACAGATTCTTTCATTTTCAGTCACACCCCTGCATCTTCCACTTTCAACACTGACGAACACGGAAGGTAAACTTTCTTAAATCATCAATAAGTTCTCAGTTTTGGCTTTTGACCAGATTTCTTCTCCTCCTGATTATTTGGTATTTAAGCTCGTAAATCAAATGATACTTGATCCTGACAATATCAAGCAAAAACACATTCAAAGTATTATTTCTGATTTCAAATGAAACATTTTTAAGGAAAGGTTTGATCGTCTACTAAACCCGACTACGATGCAAGACGATAAAAAATCTATTGGGGATCTTCCAAACCATTTTTAAATGAAGAAGCTTTGAAAATATGCACTGTTACACATCAAACTACCAAACAGTATATAAAACAGATTAAATGATTAATAAATTAATCGATAAACAGAAAAATCCGTCTTTATGTTTCCACAGACAGAAAAAACAACCTCCACTAAAGTCCCAGGATGAAGAGACCGACCTGAAGGATCATCACAGCAACATCTGAGCAGCGTACGAACACAGAAACTGGATGAATCCAACTCCTCCGCTGTGGAATTCTGTCCCATAAAAGTTTGTCTGAAGACTTCGGATTTGACCAAAATAACACCAAATATAGTGTAAACAGTTTAAGACTGAATTTAACAGGAGAATTTATTAAATTAGAAATAAACTGTTATTGTGAGGTAAGTCAAGTCATTTAATTTCACAGTCACATTTTGAAACATCAAATACTGACAAAATACTAACAGATAGTTAAAATACTTCTTAAATAATTGAAAATATAAATAACATAGATGAAAGAATTAAAATGACCGTATCACTACCTCTTCGCTGACAACGTTTTTAGCTGATCAGCGTTGGGCCGAGTCTTGTCCTCACCAAGCATCTCTGCAGCTTAACTTAATTCTGTTGCTCCACACTTGTGTTTTCTGACATACTGGAGTCGAGTGAATCCTTTACCACAAATACTGCAACAGTACGGTTTCTCCCCCGTGTGGACAGTCAAGTGTCGTGTCAGATTTCCCTTTTGTGAAAATATTTTACCACATATGGAACAACTGAATGGTCTCTCCACTGCGTGGGCGGTCAAGTGTCTTCTTAGATCTCCTTGTTGTGCAAATCTTTCGCCACAAACGGAGCATCTGAATGGTTTCTCCTCTGTATGGAGTCCCATGTGTTTGACCAAATTGTTTCTGAGACCAAAACTGGCTTTACAAACTAAGCAGGAGAAAGGTTTCTCTCCTGTATGAACTCTTAAGTGTGAGGTCAAATTTGAGCTGTCAGCGAATCTTGCACCACAGAGGGAGCAACTAAAGGGTTTTTCCCCCGTGTGGACTCTCATGTGCCTCACAACCTTTTCTCTCCACGGAAAGGTTTTCTTACAAACTGAGCAGCTGAAATGTTTTCCCTCTGAGTGGAGTCTCATATGAGTTGTTAAGGAGTTCTTGAGAGAGTATCTTCTACCGCAAACTGAGCAACTAAATGGTTTTTCTTCCGTTTGGTTAGTGTTGTGTTTCTGCAGATGTCCCTTGTGGCCGGAGCTTCTACATCCAGAGGAGCTAACTGGTGTTTTCCCTGTAACACTGTCCTCATCAGTGTTGAAGCCTGGCTGAAGTTCCCTGGTCTCCTCCCACTCACAACTGTCTTCAGTCTCACATTCAGAGGAATCTAGAGTGTTAATGTGATGAGGAGCTGGATGTAAACGATGGAGTGGACTAATGTTCGTGGTTGGTTCTGGTCCTCCACAGTCCTCTCCACCTAATTCTGTTTTCAGATGCTTTTTATCTCCCTTTTCTTCAGTTTGACTGGGATGAAGCTGTGAAGCTCCAAGCTGCTCTCCCCCCTGACTGCTCCAGAGTTCCTCCTCTTCCTCCTTAATGTGAGGAGGCTCTGGTGGCTCCTCCTGGTCCAGACTGGGGCTCCTCTCCTGCTGCTGCTCAGGGGGAACCTCGTCTTTACTCACCAACACTTGCTGCACATCTGCGGAGGAGAAAAAACATTCAGGTTTTAGAAAACTCTCATTTCCTGACGTAGGAGCCAAGAGTAAATTGTTTTGTTGTAAAGTTAAGGGGCATATTGATTGTTGTTAGGTTTTGGCTATGATATTATTTTGTGATTATATTGGATAGCGGCTCACGTGGACATGGGCGGGGACAGACTCACCTGTTCACTTTGGATTGTTTGAGGGAGAGAGAGGGAGGGTGAGCTGGGTCAACGTATTTTTGGTGACTGCTATTTTCCCTGTGATTACTTTGATTATGAGTTTACACACCTTATCATGAGTTGATCATCTGTTTTTTCCTCAAATAAAAAGGCAAAAAGTTATTCTTTGAAATCCCAGAGAAGGCTTCGGTTAGGTGCGTCAGACAAACAGGCCCAGCCTTGTTCGTTGAAGTCACTTCACCAGTGACAGCAACACTTTCTTAAATGTTATCTCTTCACCTCAGAGTGTGCAGTACACTACATTGTTTCTGTTTTTTTTATACTTTCTCTACCGTAGATGTACATATTCTTCTATATCTGCTCTTCTCTTATATCTGCAAGTGAAACTACAAGCAAATCGCACACTTTGCATTTCATCAGAGCAGATCAAGGCAGCTGTGCTTCCATGCTAAACTCCCTCCATTCAAATAAGTACACAGTTCAAAAATACACCTCTGGGCTGAACACATGTTCTTTCTCTGTCTTTCTGTCTTTCGCTCTGCTACCACTTCCTGTTTTGTCCATGACTACTTCTCATTACACAGACACCTGCACACCCTGTCTGCAGTAGTTTATTTTAGACACCTCCCGAGCACATCACTACTGTGCTTTATTCACATCTTCTAACTTTTGCATGCCTCAGATATCAGATTTTTACACCACTGTTGTAGAAAAGGAGGGTCGAGAACTACACATTTAACTGACTGCTTCACTTTGCTTGTTGTGCACATGGCAGGAGATGATGTGAACTTTAACTCTTGGACGATAGCAGCTGGTTCTGCAGCACTTTAAAGAGATAAATGACAGTGAATGTGCACAAACCTGCTCTGAGGATCCGGACTTCAGGCCTCAAAACTGCGTCCAGAAGTTTCTGCTGTCGCTTGTTCTCCTCTTGTGACCGACAGAGCTCCTCCTCGTACTCTGCTATGGTTCTTTCAAACAGCTCAAATATCTCCTCAGCAGCAGCACTCAGTCTCTGGCTGACAGAAGCTCTCAGCATTTGGACTTTAGACATTTTTGACACCAACTTTTTCCTGCAGAAAACAGTTTGGGTGATAGTTTGGCTTCGGGTCCGTCTATTTCCTGCTACAAGCTTCATTAGCTTCGCAGGACAAATGGAGATAATTCAGACATTAGATATTTTCAGGTAACGGGGACATCTGATTGTCTGTTCAGACATGAAAAACACAACTTGGCCTCCATCAAAGAATCATTCTGACTAATCGCTGTGTGGCCAATTTCCGTCTCCGTCTACTTCCAGCTAGCAAGCTAGGCTAACTTAATTTAGCATTCCTGGCTAGCAGGAGATGAGTCTGAGGTGAAACATGCCGTGAGTTTGCACTCTGACAATCCACCTCAAACCAGTTTATCCATACACACAAGCTCTGGTGGTTTACTCCGGTTGTATCTGGTGGTAATGCTAAAGTTAGCATGTTAGCCACGGTAAATACAACTACTTCCGGTATCACTTCTTCTTCTTCTCTGACGTTCAGCGGCAGCTTGCATCCTCACGCCTGGAGTGTTTAAATACTGTTTTCTTTTTACATCTATACCTTTTTCTATACATTTACATTTGTGTGTGTGTTTATTTCTGTGTTGTAGTGAAGTGAAACTCCTTCTGTTCTTAATTTGAAGAACACACACACACACACACACACACACACACACACACACACACACACAGGTGAAGTTCTTTAACCGGAGAGCCTGGATCACATCTAATCCTCCACACACAGTTTTTGATTCTGATCTTTTTAATATGTATGTACATAATGAGAACTGGTTGTAGACAGGCCAGCATAGAAATATATGAACAGTGATGTGTGTACTAGCACAACAGCTAATAAATACATATGCTGGAATGTAAATAGATTGTAAACAGTAAGTAACCAGGTGGAGCTGAACTGATGGGGGTCTCCCGTGATCCTGCACCGCTGGGTGTAGAGGTCCTCCATGGATGGAGGGGTCCAGGTTGAGACAGCGGCTCTTCTACCTCCACAGGCTGTCTTTGTGATGCTGTTTGCGTCGTGAGTCCTTGCTGATGTGAATCCTAGACTCGACTCTTCCCTGTGATGTCTTTTCATACCTGGATTTCCTGTACGTGTCCAAACTGCCTGAGTTGTTGGTGTTTCTGGACTTTTTTCTGTACAGCAGTCCTCTGTACAACGTCTTGGATGCATTTTATGATGTCGTCAATCACGTGTCCTGACTCGCTCTGCAGTGGAAACAACACTGTGGCTGCTGGATCCAAAGCACCACAGCCTTTCCAGAAGTCAGTGCAGTCAGACCAGCGCCATTCTTAACTCTCCCAAAGTAAAAACAATCTGCTCGGCGTCAGTGTTTCAGTAATTCCCACATCTTTTCTTTGTGCTCCACCCCTCTGGGGAGGCTGTATCCAGTGTACAAAGTCCAGTCCAGTAACAACGCAGGATTTTACTGGATAAACATTTGTTAGTTTTCGGGGTTTATTCAGTGAAATCCTCAGTTTTTACTGGACTGGCCTCCGCTCACCTCTCCATCGGGGTGCAACAGCTGTCTCCTTGTCGCTGGTCTCAACACTAAATGACACACGACCTGTTCTCCATCATCTGAGCCGCCTTTAAAGAGAACAATCAAACTACACAGTACAAATATCAGCCGACTGATCAGAGCACCCTTACTTATAAATCACTTGTGTCACACCTGTAGTGTAGTGAGGTAAATCAGACCAACGATGGGAAGCACAAACGTTTTCGGATGACGTCACAGGAGAGGAGCTGTGTCCAACAACGACCTGCTGAGTGCTTTCTAGTTTTCTGCTTGCTTGATACAACAACAGGTACAATAATTAACATTAAAAGTAGCTTTAGTTTCCCCGCTCTCCCTCTTTAACTGCCTTCTTTATGGTAGTCTACTACAACTGTTAATAAACAGCACTAGAGTTTGCTCACTGCATAATTAATCCTGTAGAAGCTTCTGTTTCAACAACCAAACTCAAAACACAGGTTAACCTCCTGAGCTCCTAAAAATAAGATGTGCTCGGCTCTCCACCTTCACCTGCTGCCCTAAACAGCACACTTGTGGTTCTTGACCTGCGAATGCCAAGTGAATCTTTTGTCACAGACGCTGCACTTGAAAGGCTTCTCCTCCGTGTGGAGGGCCATGTGCGTGGTCAAATTTGCCTTTTTTGAAAATCTTTTACCACAAACGGAGCAGTTAAACGGTTTCTCTCCGGTATGGACCCTCATGTGATTCACCAACGTGCAGCGCAAACTGAAGCTCGTGTTACAAACCGAACAGGTGAAGGGTTTCTCTCCGGTGTGAACTCTCAAGTGTGTGGTCAGATTTGAGCTCTTTGTAAATTTTTTGCCACAAAACGGGCAAGTAAATGTTTTCTCTCCCGTGTGGCATTTCATGTGGATTTGCAAATGGTCCCTGCTACCAAATGTTTTAGCACACTCAGAGCAGCTGAAGGATTTTTTGGCCACATTACATCCCACATCACTCGCGGGGACATGATTGTTTGTCAAAGCATTTAAATGAGGTTCCTGCCTCTGCTTGAAGCCACTGCTGGCGTCCTCAGTCTCAGAGGAGTGTGGCGTCTTGTCACGAGGAGCCGGCTGTAAATGACGATCTGGAATAAGGTTCCCGGCTGGTTCTGATCCTCCAGAATTAGATTCTCCATCTAATTCTGTTTTCAAAAGCAACACATCTCTCTTGTCCTCAGTTTGGCTTTGATGAAGCTGTGAGGACTGAGGTTTCTCTTCATCACCCTCATCGCTCTTCACAGGAACAGGAGTGCAAGGAAACCTGGTGCTCTCAGCCTCCTCCAGCCCCCGACGCCGCTCTGCCTCCTGACGGGTCCACAGTTCCTCCTCTTCCTCTTTAATGCCTGTGGTTGCCGGTGGTTCTGGTCGGTCCTCCTGGTCCAGACTGGGGCTCCACTCCTGCTGCTCAGGGGGAACCTCTTGAATCACAGTAAACTTCTTGACGTTTGCAGGAAACGCTGAAAAACACAAACACGTTATGTAAATGTACCACAGCATGGACCTAACCCTAACCAGAACCAAGCTCTGAACTGGAAGCAGCTCTACTTGTCAGCAACCATAGCTGTTGTCTTTTTTTAACAATAATTAAAGCCTCACTGGCTTTAATGTGCAGCGATCGAACAGCTGCAGACTCAGTCAAGATCCTTTTCACCTTAAAACTGGATATTTTCTAATGTTACGATGACAAATCATCATTTAATCTCATTAAAGCCACTAGAAATGTACGTGTGTGTGTTTAAATCAGCGACAAAACAAACAAAGACTGATTCAAATATGGTTTCAGCTTGTTTTGATGCCAGCTGATTAATAAACTACCATCCACCCACTTATGTATCTGCACTTATTATGCAGGACATCAACATCTGCAGCAACTTTTGCACAGCACACTAGTTCTATCTAACTACAATAACACCTTGGCAGCACGCACAGGACCACCTGCTGCCCACCTGCTTCGTTGCTCAGGTGCTCAGACTTGTCCTGCAGCAGCAGTCTGCGCTGCCGGTCCAGCTCCTCCTCATACTCCGCTATGGTTCTTTCAAACAGCCCGAATATCTCCTCAGCAGCCGCAGTCAGCCGCTGGTTGACAAACTCTCTCAGCATCTGAACTCTGGACATTTCCCAGCAGTCTCTTTGTTTTCCAGACAGAGAAAAAAACAACAACAACAACAACAACAACACACAGTTTGGCCTCCAGCGGAAAAGGCAGCGGCGTTGCTAAGTTACGTCCTCGTCTGCGTAAGCGATGCTAGCATGCTAAGCTAACTCCATTTCTGGGGCTGCAGGCCGGCGGGAGATGATTCAGCGGAGGAACATTAACCGACGCCGAGCAGCGCAGAGTCCGTTCAAGTCCGACAGGCAGAGAAGCTGCTGGTGTGTCTCAGTTAAAGCTTTTAAAGGTTTCAGACGTCGCCCGTGAGAGGAAGCTCCTTGCAACTCGACGCCATCTTGTTCAAAACAGGAAGCCGGTCGCCGTGGAGAGCAAAGCTGCTTCCGGGTCTTGTTGCTGACCTTCAAAATAAAACTGGAGTGTGTCTTTTGTTGCTTTCAAATGGATCCACAGTCTGTATAAAAGAAGTGGACGTAGCTGTTTATATTTATTATCTTTAATGATACGACTACGCTGATTGTAATCAGGAGTCTGAATGAATGGAGGTCTAGGAGAAAATGACTCTACTTCTCACTAGATTTATTACATCAGTGAACACTTTCCTGATGAGTTTATGGACTCTGACGCTAGTTTTAAGTCTTCTTCAGTACTGCACGATGTTCATGGAGTAGGTTACGGTCCCGTTTAGAGTGAAATAGACATTAAAGCAGGGTAAGATTAAGGACAGGACCAATCAGAGGTGGTCACTTCTGGTCTATAAAACGACCGTTCAGTGGTTAGGTCCACTTATATCCAGTGAATGAATAGAGTTATTTTCAACATGTTGATGTTGAGGAGACCTTAACCTGTTAACCACACAAGTAGGAAAAGGAGACAAATGATTACTTAATCGGCTTTCCATATGTTTTTCAGTTCAGCCTTGGCGCTTTTACTTTGAAGGTCACCAACGAGGTCGCACCGGAAGCTGTTTGGCTAGCTAACAGCGCCTATGCAGCCGCTGGTGAGAAGATGCTCTCTGCTGTCGAGAAGTAAGTGTGACAAACCATCAGGGGCTCTGAGTATCTGGATAAACCTGAATTAATATTATAAAAACATACTTTACATCTGTTTCTCCTCCAGTAGCCTACAAAGCTACGGAAGTTAGCTTAGCCAGGAAGGAGCTGGTCTGACTACTGGGTAGAAACTGAGTGTGTCTGCAGGAAAAGTTGGTGTCAAAAATGTCTAAAGTCCAAATGCTGAGAGCTTCTGTCAGCCAGAGACTGAGTGCTGCTGCTGAGGAGATATTTGAGCTGTTTGAAAGAACCATAGCAGAGTACGAGGAGGAGCTCTGTCGGTCACAAGAGGAGAACAAGCGACAGCAGAAACTTCTGGACGCAGTTTTGAGGCCTGAAGTCCGGATCCTCAGAGCAGGTTTGTGCACATTCACTGTTATTATCTCTTTAAAGTGCTGCAGAACCAGCTGGCCACCGCGTGTTTCAGGTGCACCTTATCATCTCACTACTCATCTCAAGGGATCAGTCTAATTGCTGGCGTCTGAGCCTTCCCACTTGCACTCTGCATGCTTTGTTGGGGGGTAATGCCTCAGGTAATACACTTTGTTTGACCCCATGTGATGTCCTGAGCACAAGACGGAGGCACAATAAGGTTATTAGTGGTTTCAACATTAATATGAAGTCATATTTTAAAAAGTAAGAGTGTGTGTCATTGACTCCTGCAGACGTCCAGCAGCTGTTGGTGACGAAAGACGAGGAGAGGAGCCCCAGTCTGGACCAGGAGGAGCCGCCACACATTAAAAAGGAGGAGGAGGAACTCTGGACCGGTCAGGAGGGAGAGCAGATGGAGATGGAGGAGGCTGATGGCGCCAAATTCACTCCTGTGCCTGTGAAGAGTCAAGTAGAGAAACCTCAGTCATCACAGCTTCTTCAAAGCCAAACTGAAGAGAGCAAAGATGCGGAGCGTTTGACAACACAAGCTGATGAAGAAGACTTTGGAAGATCAGAACCAGCCTGCAACTTTAATCCAGATTTTCATTTAGCACCAGCTGGAGTTTATGACACTTCACGCTCAGAAGAGCATGTGGCTGAAGGGAGTAGTGACGGCCGGAGAGAGACCAGGGGGGTTTCTTACGCCTCCACATGTGTGAATGTTCTGAAAAATAATGGTGTCCGTGTAAATGATTTGAGAAGTAACACTGTTCAAAAATCATTTAGCTGCTCCGACTGCAGTAAGAGATTCGTCCGCAAAGCAAATCTGATGAACCACATAAGATATCACACTGGAGAGAAACCGTTCAGTTGCTCCATTTGCGGGATAAAATTCAGGCACAAGTCAAAACTGGTCACACACATGAGAATCCACACCGCAGAGAAGCCTTTCACCTGCTCCGTCTGTAACTACAGCTTTAGTCAGCGAGGATCATTGAGTAAACACATGAGGATTCACACGGGGGAGAAACCATATAGTTGTTCATTTTGCGGCAAAAGATTCACACAGAAAGGATCCATGACGCAACACCTGTCTGTCCACACGAGTGAGAAACCATATAGTTGCAGTGTTTGTGGGAAAGGATTCACCAGGCAGTCGCATGTCAAACACCACTCGTGCGTTAATTTCGGAGATGCTTCTGTTAATGTTAATGCAGAGTTCACCCAGTGAAGCCAAACAATACTGCAGCACCTTAAATCTTTGCTGGTGTACAGACCGGAAGAATCTGTAACCTGGAGCCGTCTACTACCTGAACCTGTCAGGCTTTCTTCCCAGTTCTACCTTGTATTTTTACTGTTTTACAAACTGATCGTTGTGTTTTGTTTCTTATTGTCAGTGACTGTCGAGTGCAGTTATGTCCAACCAAAAGCTGGAAACAAATCACCAGGTTCGACAAACTAAGAAACTAAGAGAATAAGAGCAAAATGTTACATTTTCACCCAAAGTGTTTGTAATAATCCGGCTTCTGCTTTGAATTACACTTCTTATTAAAGACATTTCAGGTATGCTCACTTTTAGTTGTCTTTTTATCATATCATATACAGTTCTGTGCAAAGTAAGAATGCTTTCAAAGATATAAAACAATTGTTTTTATCGATTTACAAAATGCAAAGTGAGCGAACAGAAGAAATGATGGTGTGACCTCCCTTTGACTTTATATTTGGACAAAGTCAGGGTTTTTTTGTAAGATCACAGTCAGGTGTACGATTAACCAGTTATAGCAAACAGGCGCTGATGATCATCGGTTTGACACACAGTCAGTAAAACTTAAAACTGGGTGAGGAGCAGCCAAAGGTTTGAGGCAGCCGACATCCACAGAAGATCTGTGGTTGGATCTCCAAGGTGTTGATGGAAACATGAAGAGCACCATTGTTCCCCCTCCAGCCTGCCAGACCTCTGTGCACGAAGGGAAATAATATACAAATACAAAATATAAAAGTCTGTTGTAGCAAAGTGCTGTAAAGAAAAGACCAGAGGACTCTGAAAGGCACTGTGTTCGAGCTGGGGCAAAGGACCAGTGTGGGATTAAAGGAAATGTTCAACATATCTTATTTGGCCAGAGAAGACAAATGTTTTGAAAGAGGAATCAAAGAAACCAACTTTGTTTCGCTAAACAGAGGAGGGGGCCTACGACACCTGAGCAGCTCCCCAGGCAGCTCAACACACATTCACACGTCGAATCAGGCGACCCTGACGACTCACATGATGACCTGGTGTGCTAACGAACCGCCCTACCAGTCAGTTAGAACTGAAGGAGCCTCTTGGATGAGAGGAGAAACACCTTCAAGTACCTTCAACAAATCCAGTTGACTTTTGTTCAGCTCCTAAGGAATAACATATTTTATTGCACCGTAATATTAATCTATTATTGGAATATTGGGAGCAGAGGAAGTGTTTTACAGTGATGCCCAGTGGGCGGCAGCACGCCTCCTTAAACTGTCTGCGATCGGCCATTTAAACCGAGAGAAGAAGAAGAAGAAGAAAGGCGCCAGTGTCGAGAAGCTCTTATTTTGAAAACGGCACCCACGGAAGTGATTGTCCTTCCGTGGGTGCCGGTGAGCACGTGAACTGAAACGAAAGTACGAATTAAAGAACTACAGAAGTTATTTTTCCCTCCGTCCTCTGCTTTGAGTCTGTGTGAAAGTCTGAAGATTTTTTTTTAACAACAAGCTCTCAGTGTTTTCACCTCAGACTCGTGCTAGCCAACAATGCTAGCTCAAGTTAGCCTAGCTTGCTAGCTGGAATTAGACGGGGCCACACGGCGAAAGTCAGAATGATTCTTTGAGGCCAAGTTGTGTTTTTTTTTCATGTCTGATTAGACTTTCAGATGTTCCCTCTGTCTGAAAACATCTTCTTATTATTAATTATCTCCATTTTTCCTGCGAAGCTAATGAAGCTAACTCAGCATGTAGCAGGAAATAGACGGACCCGAAGCTAAACTATCACTCCAAACAGTTTTTTCTGCAGGAAAAAGTTGGTGTCAAAATGTCTAAAGTCCAAATGCTGAGAGCTTCTGTCATCCAGAGACTGAGTGAGGGGGGGAAGAAATATGATACTCACACAGAGGGAAAAAAAACTCTGTTAAAGTCCTGCAAACAAAATGTTAAGTAAGTTAAAGTACACAGATGTAAGCATTTTAATATTAGAGTTAGAATATTCTCACTAAATACCAAAAGCAAAGATGGTCTTCATGCAGAATGGCCTATGTCATAATCATATATTTTATGCTTTTGGATTATAACTATAGATTCATTAATTGCTGCAGCTGCTAAAAATGGAGAACTGCTTGGTTTGCTGTAGTAAATGCATCTTTTATTAGTTGATTGATAACTTGAGTTAATCATCTGAAGCAAAGATATTAATGTAATCAAATATTCAAGTAAAAACAAACATGTATTTAGAGCCTGGCGCTAACTCCCAACCCCCCCATGTGCTCTTTTTAAGTTTAAAAACTAAGGAGCTCATAAAGAAAATTGGAAACACAATGAAAATGTATCAAATGTGTTTTAATGAGCAAAATTATTTCATTTAAATGATTAAAGACAAAAAGGTTCTCCATTATCTCTGCTTAAACAGTTATGTAATTATATTCAGCCTTTAAACAGAGCGGGTTGAACACGTAACAGTACAGAAGTACTTTTTATTATTATTTTACTTAAAGTCACAATATCATTATGTAAAAATATTGTGACAATAAGATTTGACTTAAGGGAAAGTATCAACAGCACAAAGTACTGTGTATAATACCGTGTGCTGTATCATATACATGATATTATTTCGATATTACTGAAACTTTAACCCTTTTCACGCATGAATTATGATCCTAACCTCAGTCAGGATGTTTTTACTAAGTGCACATGTTGGTGAAAGGCTCACACTGTGGAGCCCAGCTAGAACCGTTCTTCTCAGTTTGAACAGACTGGTGCACCGCTTGTTAACATTAGAATCAACTTTATTGACAAAATATGTGTAAATTGTAAATATATTTCCGTTGCTCTCAATGTGCTTATGTAGAGATAATTAAAGCTGTGGCCAAAAAACAAGGATAACAAGGGTAAACATTTAACTATGTACTGACTGTATATCTGAAAAAAGAAAATAATCCCATCAGTGGTTTAAATGTTAACAGGAAATACAGTTTTTAATGTATTCCATTGTTTCCTGCAGACTTCCAGGTTCTGTTGATGAGTAACGACGAGGTTCCCCCAGTCTGGACCGGGAGGAGCCGCCAGAGCCTCCTCACATTAAAGTGGAACAGGAGGAACTCTGGACCGGTCAGGGGGGAGAACAGGTCACCAAGTTCACTCCTGTTCCTGTGAAGAGTGAAGAAGGTGATGAAGAGACACCTCAGTCCTCACAGCTTCATCAAAGCGATGCAGAGCATTTGAAAACAGAAGCTGATGAGCAGAAATGTGGAGGATCAGAACCAGACATGAACTTGAATGCAGGTCATCATTTACAACCAGCTACTCCTGACTCCCCCGAACCTGGGACTGATGGCAATATTCGTGATTTGGAGGAGACCAGGGAACCTCAGTCAGGTTTAAACCCTCTGAAAAACAATGAAGTGCCGTTAAATGATGAGGAAAGTAACACTAGAAAAACATCAGTTAGCTTCTCTGAATGTGCTACAAGCTTTGGCCACAAGGAACACCTGCAGAAACACAATGGGATCCAAAGAGGAGGGAAACCATTTAGTTGCTCAGTTTGTGGTAAAAAATTCTCCCAGAAACAGTCCTTAACGGCTCATATGGGAGTTCATTCACAGGGAAAAGATTTGAACTGCTCTGTGTGTAAGACAGGTTTTCTGTGGCGAAGAGAGGTGGTGAAGCACATGAGGAGCCACATGGGGGAGAAACCCTTCAGTTGCTCCATCTGCAGTGCAAAATTTGCATGTAGGTCAAGTTTGACCTCACACGTAAGAGGTCACAGAGGAGAGAAACCCTTCTCCTGCCCAGTTTGTAAAGCAGGTTTCAGTTTCAGAGATGCTTTGATCAAACACCTGAGAGTTCATACTGGGGAGAAACCATACGCTTGCTCAGTTTGTAGTAAAAGGTTCGCACGAACGGATCATCGCGCACAACACATGAAAGTCCACACGGGGGAGAAACCATTCAGATGTTCACTTTGTGGTAAAACATTCGCTCAGCTTGGAACTCTCAAACGACACTTGATCGTCCACATGGGGGAGAAACGATACAGCTGCAACGTGTGTGATAAAAAATTCACTCGGCACAAGTGTGCTGGTGAAAGCAGCAGAAAGAAATGAAGCTGCAGGTGATTGTTGAGGCGAGACAAGACACTGATTAGTTCAAAACTCTCCTACGGATTCTCGCTGATCATGTTTCATCATTCATGATTCTGTTTTTAGTTGCTTTTGTTGTTTTCAGCGTCGCATCCTGTTTTGGTATTACATGTTTTAGGGGCGGTCGCTGTTGCCAAAAATCTTCCAGGTTCTGTCCTGTAAATTCATGTACGAAATGATTTGACTTCTCCCCAAATAAAACAATTTAGTTCTCATTGAACGGTCTTGACTTTTATCTCTGATTGTGTAAAAAATAACAAGTCTTTAGACAAACCAGGTCAGATTTGTTTGTCTTTGGACTCGACAAAAAAAGTCGCTCAGCACTTCCTGTGGCTACACTTTGTCCAGCAGCTCCTTCAAAGTAAAAGTTCAACTCTTACTTTTTGACACCACTGCAGGAAGTGGACAGTTTTTGCCACCAGGAGCTGGAGCACATTGCAAAGGAACTACTACTGCTTTAAATCAGTGTTTGCATCCATTTGATCACGCTGCTGTATTTCAGGCTTATTTTGACCGCTGTTGTTGTTTTGCTTTGTCAAGTAACGGTTGTGTGAATCAAATGTACAATTATTTATGTCGACCAGAACAAAAACAGTAAGACAAAAGACATACTTTAACATATCGAACGTGTATCTTACATATAAACATGAGATACATACATCATCTCATATATAGAAAATATAGATCACGTACGTTTGAAAAATGATGAGTAACTGATCACAGGATGGTGGATCAGACGGCTGCTCAAGGTCGCAGACGGGGAAGAGCGGCAGCCCGGTGAGGAATGGCCCACTACTTAGAAAACAGTGCCGACAGGGTGACAACAAAACAAATGACAGTTCCAAACATGATGCTTCACCCACAGCAAGACTTCCTGAAAGACAAATATCCTCAGAATGTGAAGCTCAATCTGGCCTAATTATTAAACAAAAGTAATTAGAATAGAATAGAATTTATTGCTATTTGTACAAGCTTAAAACCAGGTTAAAACCAGGTACACTGGAATTCTTGTGCATGTCCCTGAGTCAGTAATAATAAAGAACCAAACAAGCAAACAAACAGTGCATTTAAAACAAAGTGCAGATGAAGATGGAGAAACTTTACACTATAGATAGGCAGTATAATTGACAAGAAACTTATTTCTGCCAATACTAGAATTATCAGTCTGGAAAATCCACCAGGTTGACCAGTAGTTTCTGCTACTGGCTCATTAACTGGAAAAATTTCTAATTCTGTAGATGTTTTTCTCTATTTAATCAGGAGCCTTGATGAGATTAAGCTCTTTTTTTTTCTTGGTAAGAGAGCCTGAGAACAAACAACAGACCAACACAATTAACACGAATTAAATGTACAGTTGCATGAAAACATCAGCTTTTACTTGATGGCAGGTCATTGGTGTTCTCTCTCACATGGACAATCACTTCACCAGTTTAGTCATATCAGGAGAATTTGCTTAACAGCCCGACTGACAGAAAAGCAGATGAATAATTGTACAGGTTGTACAGGAGGGTATAATGGTAGTATCACTGTATACCGACCCAAGAGAGCCACGTCTTGTTCTCAGCAGTTCAAGACAATTAGCCCAACAAGCGTCTCTGTAGCTTTACTTATTTTTGTCGCTCTCACCAGCACACTTGTGTATTTTGACGGCATAGAGCCGAGAGAATCTTCTACCACAAACACTGCAACTATATGGTTTCTCCTTTGAGTGGGTAGTCAAATGTTGTCTCAGATTTCCATGTAGTGCAAATTTTTTACCACAAAGTGAGCAACCGAATGGTTTCTCCCCCGTGTGGACAATCAAGTGTTGTTTCAAATGTCCCCTTTGTGCAAATTTGTTACCACAGAGAGAGCAGTTAAATGGTTTCTCCCCTGTGTGGACAGTCGTGTGTTGCGTCAAATGTCCCCTTTGTGTAAATCTTTTACCACAGACTGAGCACTTAAATGGTTTCTCCCCGGTGTGCGTTCTCTTGTGGTGAACCAAAGTGCTTCTGCTACTGAAACGTGCTTTACAAACTGAGCAGCTAAAACGTTTTCCCTCTGAGTGATATCTGATGTGTCTCGTTAAAGACGTCTTCAGAGCGAATGTTTTACCACAATCTGAGCAACTGAATGGTTTCACTCCTGTTTGGATTCCACTGTGTTTCTGCAGACGTCTCTTGTGGCCGGAGCTTGTAGCACATTTGGAAGAGCGAACTGATTTTTTTCCAGTTTTACTTTCCTTATCACTTAGCAGCACTTCATGGTTTTGCAGAGCGTTTAAACCTGACTGAGGTTCCCCGTCCCACTTGTTATTGTCCGCCTCAGGATCAGAGGAGCATGAAGCCTTAACACTAGGAGATGCTGCTTGTAAAGGACAATCTGGATTAAGGTTTCTCGTTAGTCCTGGTCCCTCACAGTCCTCTCTATCACATTCTGTTTTCAAATGTTCTGCATCTGTGTTCTCTTCAGTTTGGCTTCGATGAAGCTGCAAAGACTGAGGTTTCTCTTCATCATCTTCACTCTTCACAGGGAAGAGAGTTAATATAAACGTGGTGCTCTCGGCCTCCTCCAGCCCCCGAGGCTGCTCCCCCTCCCGACTGGTGCAGAGCTCCTCCTCTTCCTCCTTGATGTGTGGCGGCTCCTCCCGGTCCAGACTGGGGCTCCTCTCCTGCTGCTCAGGGAGAACCTCTTCTTTAATCTCCAACAGCTGCTGGACGTCTGGAGAAAAAGGAGATTCGTATACATTATGCAATAAAACTAGTGATGTGACGTTCCGTATCGAGGCTTCGAAGCGCGTGCCGAGTAGGGGAGGGGGCGTTTCCGCGATGCGCGTATCGAGGCTCGCTTCATTTAGGGGAGGAGCTGCAAATGATGACGTCCGAAGCCTCGCTGCCCGGCTGTACCACGTGACTGATTCAGGAAGTGGTTCGGATTTTGCCGCGAGTTTTGACAGCGATATAAACCCCTCAGGCTAGAGATAGAGATAGTTTGGAGAGAGTTAGAGATAGTTTGGAGGGAGATAGAGATAGTTTGGAGGGAGTTAGAGATAGTTTGGATAGAGTTAGAGATAGTTTGGAGGGAGTTAGAGATAGTTTGGAGAGAGTTAGAGATAGTTTGGAGAGAGTTAGAGATAGTTTGGATAGAGTTAGAGATAGTTTGGAGAGAGTTAGAGATAGTTTGGAGAGAGTTAGAGATAGTTTGGAGAGAGTTAGAGATAGTTTGGAGAGAGTTAGAGATAGTTTGGAGAGAGTTAGAGATAGTTTGGAGGGAGATAGAGATAGTTTGGAGGGAGTTAGAGATTAGAGAGTCCTTTGGAGATTTAGGAGAGTGAGGAGAGAGTCAGGAGAGAATGGAGCCAGCTAAGAAGAGGAGGATGTCCCCTGTGTGGGAACATTTTGATCTCATTTCTCCCAACAAGGTATGTACAGTAATATTTCTACAGAAATGGCCTAAGACCTGCCACAGTGGAGAAACTGTTGTTTATAAATACAAACCAATGATGTGTCCCCTAAACCATAATCATTGTCCATACCCCAACCCCAACCCCCCTCACCTCACTGTAAATAATCATTTCCATTTTCATCATTTCCAAATAATCATTTTCCATACTGCCAGTATATATATATATATATATAAATATATACACACACAGTATACTGCCATCACTGCAATATACATGTTTTGCATACTTCTTTATTTTGCTGACAGTTTTATTCACAGGCTTTCTGCAAAATGCCACACACTTCAAATTCATGCCAACTGATATTTTTGCGTCCAGTAGATGTCCTGCTAGAGCAAATGAAGCTTCAAGAAGCTTTGCGCTGGAGTGAACCAATTGGATGAAAGGCTTCAATGCTTCATGAAGCGTCATCAGCCCATCACTAAATAAAACCACTAGAAAGCAGCGTGTCTGTCGTCTGTGCTCCATTAATCAACAAGAGGGACTCTTCTATAAATGTGCAGTCACGCAGCTTTAACTGTATTGCTTGCAGAAAGCTTAAAAGGTTCAAAGCTCAAGGTCATTATTCAAAATCTTTCATCCAAAACAAATTCTAACACCAACAAGAATCTAAGAAACGCACACATCCTGCGTGGTTTAGTTCTTTAGAGGAGGAGTAGAGTTGTTTCTTTTTCTTTTTTTTTAGGAATCCTGTGGGACATGGGATATCTGAGGGACTGCGACAGGGAAAAAGCCAACGGGAGCAGGTGGGACAGGAATCATAACCAGAATATATTTGCTTAAGTTAAATGTGTGTTTACTTTGTTCAGCTTTGTTCTTGTTTCCCTTTTTGTTTGTTTTATGTGTAAATACACACACGTGCCGCATGTGTTCACACCCGTTGTTGGACCCGATCCTTGTTTTGACAGCCCAAGCATTTAGCCGGAGAATCCAGTCGGTCTCAGAAGCAGTTTATTCAGGTCACAGGTAAAGTACGTGCAGCGATGTCACAGGTAGCGCGTCCCTGAAGTGTAACCACAGCATCTTATCAGTTCTGAGTGTTGTCTGCGTAGGCACGTATCTAACTGGAATATGTTTACAAGACGTTTGGTTCCTGCTCATCAGGTCAGAGTGACTGGTGCACCTCGTCTTTATCTGACCGCTCTCAAAACAAGGGGGAAGTACTGTTGTGTGCAGGTCAGAGTGACCGCTACATCCACTCTCACTACAGCTCCAACTTAACAAGGTGGCCAATGGAACGTGTGTGAAAGCACCTGACATAGTCAATAAGCATTATCTTACATAATTAGTCATCACTGACAATCATTAGACAATCATTAGACTATAATTAGACTATAATTAAACTATACTTAGACTATAATTAAACTATACTTAGACTATAATTAAACTATACTTAGACTATACTTAGACTATAATTAAACTATACTTAGACTATAATTAGACTATAATTAGACTATAATTAGACTATAATTAGACTATACTTAGACTATAATTAAACTATACTTAGACTATACTTAGACTATAATTAGACTATAATTACACTATACTTAGACTATAATTAGACTATACTTAGACTATACTTAGACTATAATTAGACTATACTTAGACTATAATTACACTATACTTAGACTATAATTAGACTATACTTAGACTATAATTAGACTATACTTAGACTATACTTAGACTATAATTAGACTATACTTATACTACAATTAAACTATAATTAAACTATACTTAGACTATAATTAGACTATACTTAGACTATAATTACACTATACTTAGACTATAATTAGACTATACTTAGACTATAATTAGACTATACTTATACTACAATTAAACTATAATTAAACTATACTTAGACTATAATTAGACTATACTTAGACTATAATTAGACTATACTTAGACTATACTTAGACTATAATTAGACTATACTTAGACTATACTTAGACTATACTTAGACTATAATTAGACTATACTTAGACTATAATTAGACTATAATTAGACTATACTTAGACTATAATTAGACTATACTTAGACTATACTTAGACTATACTTAGACTATAATTAGACTATACTTAGACTATACTTAGACTATACTTAGACTATAATTAGACTATACTTGATAATGATAATAAAGTGTAATACTATAGTGGAAATCCAGGAGGACGTGTTTGATGTGAATCCAAAGGAATTTAAAACTCTGAAGGAAAAAGTTATAATGAGATGAAACAAAGTTGTGTGAAGAACTTTCAATGTAACTTTGAGCTGTACAGTTCATGTGAGGATGGCAGCTGGTTCTGCAGCACTTTAAAGAGATAAATGACAGTGAATGTGCACAAACCTGCTCTGAGGATCCGGACTTCAGGCCTCAAAACTGCGTCCAGAAGTTTCTGCTGTCGCTTGTTCTCCTCTTGTGACCGACAGAGCTCCTCCTCGTACTCTGCTATGGTTCTTTCAAACAGCTCAAATATCTCCTCAGCAGCAGCACTCAGTCTCTGGCTGACAGAAGCTCTCAGCATTTGGACTTTAGACATTTTTGACACCAACTTTTCCTCCAGAAAAAACAGTTTGGGGTGATGGTTTAGCTTCGGGTCCGCCTATTTCCTGCTACACGCTGAGTTAGCTTCATTAGCAAGAATCATTCTGACTAATCGCCGTGTGGACCCGTCTAATTCCAGTTAGCAAGCTAGGCTAATTTAATTTAGCATTTATGGCTAAAAGGACTCCGAGGTGAAAGTTTGGTGTCTGGCTCTGGTGCTCCACACTGGTCGTGTCAAGCTAAAGTTAGCATAATAGGCAGGAAAACTACTTCCGGTACCACTTCTTCTTCTTTGATGTTTAACGGCAGCTCACTTCCGTAGTGTTGCGTCACTTCCAGCCTCCGGAGTTAGATAGTCCCTCATCAGTCCTTCCCAGGGAACAGGACTTATTGAGAAGACAAATGTATCAGACCTCCACCCAGTGGAAGGTGTTTACCTCCCCTGCCCTAAATTAACAGTAGTGCTGATCACCAGAATATTTTTTAGTTTCTGTGATGGTTAACCCTCCAGTATGTGCAGCTCTTTAATCAAAATGATGTATTTGAAATGATGGAAAAGGAATCTGGAGTAGAGGAACTGATGGACTGGACAAGTCAAAGTCCAGACTTGAATCCTATCGAACAGATCTGGGATCTATTGAATTAAAAAATAGATCACAATAGACACAAATTTAATCCAAAGCAAGTCTGTGGGAACAGCTGGGAACTATTTGGAGCTCAATAACAAAAGAGACGGTGGAAAAGTCCATGAAAACAATCAGGGAGGTCAAACTAGATATTAAGATTTCTGGTTAAAACATGTGAATAAGGACTATTTAGTTGTTCCAGTTTGTTATTTGCCTAATAAATAATAATACAATGTTTAATTTGAAACACGTTTTTGACAGATTTCTAAAATATTTGTGTTTTCTAGTTTTTATGGCAGCTGGTCTGATACATTTGTTAAGCACTGTACATATATATATATATATATATATATATATATATATATATATATATATATATATATATATATGTATATGTATGTACATATATACATATAACAGGTCATATTAAGATGAATTTGGTTATTTTGTGTTTTCCAAAATGACTATAACAGAGAAACTGGGAAGGAGATGGTGACTGACTTTGGTGAGAAGATGCCTCAGACCGCACAGATTAACATCCAGAGTGAATGATGGATAATAATCTATCTATCTATCTATCTACAGTTATAGAAAATGCATAACCTCAGAATATAAAAGAAAACATCTACTCCAGAGTTTTGTTTTTAAATGATTGATTGTTTGAAGTATCATAAATGGATTCCTAACTTACAGACTGTTAAATATATAAAGCTCTACAACTCTCAAACGTTTGAGAACATGAAGAATATTACAAAAAAGGAAATTCACAGGTGCCTTTTCTTCTCTGTATGAATCACTCTGGACAACAGTGCGAGCAAAAGGGCCCTTTAGTGACTTGAGAGCTCGTGTAGTACCACAACTAGTCCGCAAGAGAGCAGCACTGGTTTACAATTACACAGAAAGAGCCACGAATGCAAAAGAACAAATACTACCACAGTTTTAGTAGTACGTCTGTCATGTGTGTGCTTTGATATACTTGGCGTCACACAGTGTTTGACAGGAATGTGTAAAGAAATGTTTAGTATCTGCCTCAAACATCCAGGAACAGCAGTTCAATCATGACTTTAAAATATCACATTCAGTTCACCACAGTGAAACACAGTCACTGAGCTGCCATACAAACATTTACACTTTACAGAGATCCTCTAACATTTATTGTCTGATTATATCTTGTCAGATAAAATGACAAGTGACAATAACACACAGCTGCAATGATTAAATAGTTTAGATAGTTTAGAAGACACTTTAAAAACAATTGTCTACGGGCCAGATCCAAAATCTTGGAAAACTGGTGAATACTTAACCAGTATTACCAATAATCAGATTAATCTGGTGAGACTGTAGTCCCTGTTTAAGTCAGGGACATGGAGTCCCCTTCTTTTAGCCCATATCATGATCAGGAATGAGAGCAGGTTTCCTGGTTACTTATTCTTCCCTCTCAAATGGACAGAATGCAAATGTGTGTTGCACAAAAGTCCCTGTTGGGGTCAGTGGGAGCATTTCCATAGAGAGCCACTTTGCATCAGCAGCACCATGCTCCACTGCTCTGGGAGAGTTTATAGTCCTGAGAGTTGAACACTGGATGACTGACAGCCGTCCTTCACAACAACAGAAGCCACAGAAATCCTCCTCATCACAAACATGACTCTGACCTCCGTCCTCATCTGGACTCTCCTCTGCTGCTGCTTCACAGGTAAAGTCCAGAGCATCACACTCCTCTCCTCCATCAACATCCGTCCCTCTGAAATGAAGCCGACTAAACCGTGACGCTGCTTTATGTTTCTGTCTCTGTGCCCTCAGAGTCCAGAGGTCAGGTCACAGTGACTCAGCCTGGAGCAGTGAGCTCTGCTGTGGGAGGCTCCGTCACCATCAGCTGTAAGATCAGTCAGAATGTTTATATTGCTAGCGGCTATCACCATTTAGCCTGGTACCAACAGAGAGATGGAGAAACTCCTAAACTGCTCATTTACTACGCTAGCAGTCGAGCATCAGGAACTCCAGATCGTTTTACAGGCAGTGGATCAAACTCTGACTTCACTCTGACCATCAGTGGAGTCCAGACTGAAGATGCAGCAGTTTACTACTGTCAGAGTGCACACAGCATCAACAGTCAGTATGTGTTCACACAGTGAAAAAGCGTCATACAAAAACCTCCCTCAGTCAGACAGAATAGAAACTGAACTGACTGCTGCAGCTGGAAGCTACACACACACACACACACACACACACACATATACACACACACACACACACACACACACACACACACACACACACACACACACACACACACACACACACATACACACACACACAAACCTGTACTGAGGACTCTCATTAACATAATCCATTCTCCAAGCCTTTATCTTAACAGTTTGATCAAGCAGATTGAACGTTTCCCCACTGTTGCTTTAACAACCAATGAACATGGATCAAAACAAGTTCAATGACGAAAACCGGTTTTGGTGTAAATCAATATTCCAGAATGTAGATGCTGAGACTGACCTATACTGATACCACACCTGTATGATATCAGGTGTTAGAACAATACAGTCTTTGTTTCACTGTAACACACAACAACAAAATACTTAACACATTTATGTACAAATATTTAATAATCCTAACGTTTAATGTTTGATTTAAAATCTCAGAAACATAATTTTTCTGAACTCAGAGCAGAAAAATAACAGCATAATCAGCTCTTCAAACTTAAATTAGTTTCATGTCGATGTAAATTGAATCTTGTCATTAATACATTTTATTCAACTCAAACACTTTAGTGGCTTGTTGATTAGATAACCTTTAGAAACTGTATTATACAGCAGAATTCACTACAGATTAGGACACTGAGCTTTATTTCCTGATAGAATTGCTTCATAACATTTTTAAAGTCTTAATTTTTCTTGGATAAATTCTTTGGATTAAATAAATCCACTGATTTAATTTAAGATAGCAAAACATGAAGTATTTATTAACATTCATGGACACAGCTGATTTGCTGAATAAATCTTTATTGTTTTAACACACACAGAATGTCAGCATTACTGTAAAGCAATAAAACAAGACAATATGTTGATTCTGCTGACAGACAGCAAATAAATGTCATATACTCATTTATATAAAGTGTTTTGGTGAAATTACACTGACTGGTTTCATTGTTATTGAGTTTAAATTAGATTCATGTTATCACTTTATGCAGATGATACTCTGCTTTCTGTAAATAATCATTATTATCTAGACTTTTCTAATTCAGATCTTCAGAATAATTCCTTGGTACAATTAAACAACACATGAACATTAGGCATTAGTTATGACAGAGAGCTTTGTGATTTACTACTGAAATGGTCTTAACCACATGTGTTCTTACCAACATTATTTAATGTAGATAAAACTGGAACAACAACAGTAGATTATCTACAGTCTTAAAATCTTTAAAAAGTAATCTGGAAAACATGTACGTTATTTTTGTTAATCTGAATGATGGTTCTGATACATAATATGTGTCAAAGAATGGAAATAAAGAGACATTTCAATGCCACTTTTATAACATACATGATAAAATCTTTATTGTTTTAAAATGTTGAAACCAGCCGCCAACATGGTAACGTTGAAATGAGTCATAAGAGAAAGAGAGAATCAGAGAGAGGGAAGTCAGACTGAGAGCAGTAGCAGAGTAAAACCAGTAGCAGAGTCCCAGTGGGTCAGCTCAGGACTGGGGACACTGGTTCCTCATCAGTGTCTCTGAGACTGGAGACTGGGAGCCCTGGGTGGCCTCACAGGTCACAGAGCCCACCTTCTTCCACTGGTCAGCAGGGAGCCTCAGGGTGCTGCTCCAGCTGTAGCGGCCGTCCTTCTCCAGCACCCCGGGGCTCCTGCTCTCCTCCCAGCTGAAGCTGCTGCTGCCGTCCACCTTCCAGGCCAGACTCCAGCCTGAGGGGAAGCCCTTGTTGGCCAGACACATCAGCGTGGCCTTCCCCTTCTCCAGCTCCTCACCGGAGGGGGGCAGCACCGTCAGGGTGGGACGGACATCACCTAGGAGACACCAATCAGCTTAGAGGACGGGGACCACACAGCTGTCAATCAACCACCAGACACTTGGACACCTTCACGATGTGAGAGCTGATTTTGTCCTTTAAGGAGTTTCTGTCAGGTGCTTTTTCTGCTCCACCAGTCACTCACTCACTCACACATTGTTTCACTTCCCTTTAAGAAGCCTCTCATGCACATCAGCACAGAGAGAATCATCATCCAGAGTGACAAGAAATATATCAAACTACACTGGAAATAAAATATCAGCTACTGTCCTCATTTAAACACGTTCTCATTAAAATCATCCACATCATCAATTATACATTACCTTAAAGGATTTAATGAAAATGTTAAAAGCACAGAACATTAACTGACCACAATCAAATGCTCTTCATGTGGATTTCAGTCATAAGTATTGAACTGTTCAAGAGATTTTCACAGTTTCAAACTAAACATGGCACAATGAAGACATCTGAGATTTTGCACATTTCCAGATACCCATTTTTTATCTTCATTCTGTTCAAGTTTACACGTAGAACATGAATTTCAATTCATTGTAACAACAGTTATATTTTCTTGTGGAAACACAACACATATAACTGTTGTTATAACTAATCCTGGTGAATATTTTTACAGTTAGATTAACATTTTACTTTTGTTTCAAGCTGTTTAAATTTGAGTTTGACAGGAATATTTAAAGAAACGTTTAGTGAAGCTTCTCTGAGTTAGCCTTCATGAGAAAGGAGCAGAAAGAAAAACATGTACATTTAAAGTTTTAGACACTGAACAAGCTGATTTATCTGCCTCAACATTTGAAAAATTATTCTAAAGCAGGATAAAGTATTTAGTTTTAGTGCAGAAACTTACTTCCAATATCCAGTCTGGTTCCTCCACCAAAAGTCCACCACAGTGATACAAACTCATTGAGCCGCCGTACAAAAACCTCTCAGTGTAAAGAGTCACGGCTCTCTGACTTTGTCTGAACTAAACCTACAAACCTGCACGATGCAACTTTACCATTAAAGTTGGAAATAATGATTTATCCTCTGGCTTAAGTTAAATCCATTGCAATTAGTTTTTTAGATCTCTTTTGACAAAGCTAACTTTGTCTTTTAGTGCAAAATATTTGTGCAAAAATTATTCATCAAAGAGGAAAATCAACTATTTCTTGTGCCACACTGAATATGAAGGAAATAACAAGAAAAATAATTCCTGGAATAATAGAAATCTGGAACATTTGACTTACTTCCAATATCCAGTCTGGTTCCTCCACCAAAAGTCCACCACAGTGATACAAACTCATTGAGCCGCCGTACAAAAACCTCTCAGTGTAAAGAGTCACGGCTCTCTGACTCTGACACAAATTCTACAGAAATAGTCTCTGATTATAAAATCTTTTCAGATAAAATGAAAAAAGACAATAAAACGGAGGAACATATTTACAGAATGAATAATTTTATTTGATATAAATACATTTGAAAAGGAATTTATTGATTTTTATGCAATTTATTTAAATAAAACAGGACAGTCTAAAAAATTGTCTCCCAGCAAAAATGTAAAATTTAAAAAAATTGGTATTAAACAATTTTTAATCAATACTCTGATAAACTGATTGATCCATTCGTAATGATCATCATCAGAGTAATCCATGTCCCTGTTGGGGTCAGTGGGAGCATTTCCATAGAGAGCCACTTTGCATCAGCAGCACCATGCTCCACTGCTCTGGGAGAGTTTATAGTCCTGAGAGTTGAACACTGGATGACTGACAGCCGTCCTTCACAACAACAGAAGCCACAGAAATCCTCCTCATCACAAACATGACTCTGACCTCCGTCCTCATCTGGACTCTCCTCTGCTGCTGCTTCACAGGTAAAGTCCAGAGCATCAGACTCCTCTCCTCCATCAACATCCGTCTCTCTGAAATGAAGCCGACTAAACCGTGACGCTGCTTTATGTTTCTGTCTCTGTGTCCTCAGAGTCCAGAGGTCAGGTCACAGTGACTCAGCCTGGAGCAGTGAGCTCTGCTGTGGGAGGCTCCGTCACCATCAGCTGTAAGACCAGTCAGAATGTTTATAGTACGAGCTATTTAGCCTGGTACCAACAGAGAGATGGAGAAACTTCTAAACTGCTCATTAAGTACACTAGCACTCGAGCATCAGGAACTCCAGATCGTTTTACAGGCAGTGGATCAAACTCTGACTTCACTCTGACCATCAGTGGAGTCCAGACTGAAGATGCAGCAGTTTACTACTGTCAGAGTCTACACTACATCAACAGTCAGTGGGTGTTCACACAGTGAAAAAGCGTCGTACAAAAACCTCCCTCAGTCAGACAGAACAGAAACTGAACTGACTGCTGCAGCTGGAAGCTACACACACACACACACACACACACACACACACACACACACACACACTCTAACTCAAGTATATAAAAGCATCATACACCTCATGTCCTCTCTCTGTAAAAACACATTCCCATAAAGATCTCTTTTCATGTCCATTAACCCCTTGGCTGCCTGGATTAGTAGATGGATCAGAGTTTCAAACATCAGATCAGAGTCACAGTGGGTAAAGTAGAGTGGCCTGAAACTGTACTCAAGAAAACACACTGAAGTGGAATAAACATTAAAGTTGTCACCAACATAACCACATGGATTTGAGTACAAAAGCATCTGTGGGACAAAAAAGAGTAAATGTGAAAGAGTAATTATGAGGAGTGTCAACATTCAGTGTGTTTAGTGGAACTGACTGGCTGAATCCACAATGCAGACACAGAACACGATTGGTTTGAAGACAATTAGATTGAATAGAAACACAAAAAGTGGAGCGAAAATGAGGAAGGGACCAGGGGAAGCAGGCTGGAGGTGCAGGTAGCAGGGCTGGAAGGGACACCAGGGTAGCTGACGGGAGAGGGAGACAAAACCGGAGCAGAGACGAGGAACAAGAATATCAATAGTAGTGAGGAACGGCTGGACCGAGAGCCTGAAGTGCACCATCGGAAACGGACAATCTGGCGGTGAGGGAATGAACAGAGCTGGATTAAATAGACAGGGAAGGCGTGGGCGGCCTGATTGCCGATCGGGAACAGGTGTGTGATGTTTGCAGGTGTGTGGGTGGAATGACGTGAGTAACCTCCTCGACTCTGCTCCGGTTCCAGATAGAGGGAGACAAACACACATGAGGGAAAAGGACAGGGAAAGATAACAGGATCCTAACACAGTGTCCTTAAACTTTGATAATTCCAGTATAGATGTCTCAGGTCCCAGTTCCCATCACAGACACCCACAGATCAGGTGTGAACCCACCACATCCAGGTCTGTCCAGTCACATGGAGACAGTGAAATTACACAAGAGGCCAAATCTGTCTGTAGTCTGACTGAGAATGTCTGATATCAGACGTCTCGTTTCTCATTTGTTTGCTCATGAAAACAACACAATACAATTATTCCCCTTCTTTTAGCCCATATCATGATCAGGAATTAGAGCAGGTTTTCTGGTTACTTATTCTTCCCTCTCAAATGGACAGAATGCAAATGTGTGTTGCACAAAAGTCCCTGTTGGGGTCAGTGGGAGCATTTCCATAGAGAGCCACTTTGCATCAGCAGCACCATGCTCCACTGCTCTGGGAGAGTTTATAGTCCTGAGAGTTGAACACTGGATGACTGACAGCCGTCCTTCACAACAACAGAAGCCACAGAAATCCTCCTCATCACAAACATGACTCTGACCTCCGTCCTCATCTGGACTCTCCTCTGCTGCTGCTTCACAGGTAAAGTCCAGAGCATCAGACTCCTCTCCTCCACCAACATCCGTCCCTCTGAAATGAAGCCGACTAAACCGTGACGCTGCTTTATGTTTCTGTCTCTGTGCCCTCAGAGTCCAGAGGTCAGGTCACAGTGACTCAGCCTGGAGCAGTGAGCTCTGCTGTGGGAGGCTCCGTCACCATCAGCTGTAAGATCAGTCAGAAAGTTTATGGTGGAGACCGTTTACACTGGTACCAACAGAGAGATGGAGAAACTCCTAAACTGCTCATTAAGTACACTAGCACTCGAGAATCAGGAACTCCAGATCGTTTTACAGGCAGTGGATCAAACTCTGACTTCACTCTGACCATCAGTGGAGTCCAGACTGAAGATGCAGCAGTTTACTACTGTCAGAGTTTTCATGTTATCAACAGTCAGTATGTGTTCACACAGTGAAAAAGCGTCGTACAAAAACCTCCCTCAGTCAGACAGAACAGAAACTGAACTGACTGCTGCAGCTGGAAGCTACACACACACACACACACACACACACACACACACACACTCACACACACACACACACACACACGCACAAACCTGTACTGAGGACTCTCATTAACATAATCCATTCTCCAAGTCTTTATCTTAACAGTCTGATCAAGCAGATTGAACGTTTCCCCACTGTTGCTTTAACAACCAATGAACATGGATCAAAACAAGTTCAGTGACAAACAAACAGTTTTGGTGTAAATTAATATTCCAGAATGTAGATGCTGAGACTGACCTATACTGATACCACACCTGTATGATATCAGGTGTTAGAACAATACAGTCTTTGTTTCACTGTAACACACATAAATAAAATATTTAACACATTTAGGTACAAATATTTAATAATCCTAACATTTAATGTTTGATTTTAAAATCCCAGAAACATAATTTTTCTGAACTCAGAGCAGAAAAATAACAGCATAATCAGGTCTTCAAACTTAAATTAGTTTCATGTTGATGTAAATTGCATCTTGTCATTAATACATTTTATTCAACTCAAACACTTTAGTGACTTGTTGATTAGATAACCTTTAGAAACTGTATTATGCAGCAGAATTCAGTACAGATTAGGACACTGAGCTTTATTTCCTGATAGAATTGCTACATAACATTTTTAAAGTCTTAATTTTTCTTGGATAAATTCTTTGGATTAAATAAATCCACTGATTTAATTTAATATAGCAAAACATGAAGTATTTATTAACATTCATGGACACAGCTGATTTGCTGAATAAATCTTTATTGTTTTAACACACACAGAATGTCAGCATTACTGTAAAGCAATAAAACAAGACAATATGTTCATTCTGCTGACAGACAGCAAATAAATGTCATATACTCATTTATATAAAGTGTTTTGGTGAAATTACACAGACTGGTTTCATTGTTATTGAGTTTAAATTAGATTCATGTTATCACTTTATGCAGATGATACTCTGCTTTCTGTAAATAATCATTATTATCTAGACTTTTCTAATTCAGATCTTCAGAATAATTCCTTGGTACAATTAAACAACACATGAACATTAGGCATTAGTTATGACAGAGAGCTTTGTGATTTACTACTGAAATGGTCTTAACCACATGTGTTCTTACCAACATTATTTAATGTAGATAAAACTGGAACAACAATAGTAGATTATCTACAGTCTTAAAATCTTTAAATAGTAATCTGGAAAACATGTACATGTTATTCTTGTTAATCTGAATGATGGTTCTAATACATAATATGTGTCAAAAGATGGAAATAAAGAGAGATTTCAATGCCACTTTTATAACATACATGATAAAATCTTTATTGTTTTAAAATGTTGAAACCAGCCGCCAACATGGTAACGTTGAAATGAGTCATAAGAGAAAGAGAGAATCAGAGAGAGGGAAGTCAGACTGAGAGCAGTAGCAGAGTAAAACCAGTAGCAGAGTCCCAGTGGGTCAGCTCAGGACTGGGGACACTGGTTCCTCATCAGTGTCTCTGAGACTGGAGACTGGGAGCCCTGGGTGGCCTCACAGGTCACAGAGCCCACCTTCTTCCACTGGTCAGCAGGGAGCCTCAGGGTGCTGCTCCAGCTGTAGCGGCCGTCCTTCTCCAGCACCCCGGGGCTCCTGCTCTCCTCCCAGCTGAAGCTGCTGCTGCCGTCCACCTTCCAGGCCAGACTCCAGCCTGAGGGGAAGCCCTTGTTGGCCAGACACATCAGCGTGGCCTTCCCCTTCTCCAGCTCCTCACCGGAGGGGGGCAGCACCGTCAGGGTGGGACGGACATCACCTAGGAGACACCAATCAGCTTAGAGGACGGGGACCACACAGCTGTCAATCAACCACCAGACACTTGGACACCTTCACGATGTGAGAGAGCTGATTTTGTCCTTTAAGGAGTTTCTGTCAGGTGCTTTTTCTGCTCCACCAGTCACTCACTCACTCACACATTGTTTCACTTCCCTTTAAGAAGCCTCTCATGCACATCAGCACAGAGACAATCATCATCCAGAGTGACAAGAAATATATCAAACTACACTGGAAATAAAATATCAGCTACTGTCCTCATTTAAACACGTTCTCATTAAAATCATCCACATCATCAATTATACATTACCTTAAAGGATTTAATGAAAATGTGAAAAGCACAGAACATTAACTGACCACAATCAAATCAAATACGATTTCAGACATCATTACCAAACTGTTCAAGAGATTTTCACAGTTTCAAACTAAACATGGCACAATGAAGACATCTGAGATTTTGCACATTTCCAGATACCCATTTTTTTTATCTTCATTCTGTTGAAGTTTACACGTAGAACATGAATTTCAATTCATTGTAACAACAGTTATATTTTCTTGTGGAAACACAACACATATAACTGTTGTTATAACTAATCCTGGTGAATATTTTTACAGTTAGATTAACATTTTACTTTTGTTTCAAGCTGTTTAAATTTGAGTTTGACAGGAATATTTAAAGAAACGTTTAGTGAAGCTTCTCTGAGTTAGCCTTCATGATGAAGGAGCAGGAAGAAAAACATGTACATTTAAAGTTTTAGACACTGAACAAGCTGATTTATCTGCCTCAACATTTGAAAAATTATTCTTAAGCAGGATATAGTATTTAGTTTTAGTGCAGAAACTTACTTCCAATATCCAGTCTGGTTCCTCCACCGAACGTGTACCACAGTGATACAAACTCATTGAGCCGCCGTACAAAAACCTCTCAGTGTAAAGAGTCACGGCTCTCTGACTTTGTCTGAACTAAACCTACAAACCTGCACGATGCAACTTTACCATTAAAGTTGGAAATAACGATTTAACCTCAGGCTTAAGTTAAATCCATTGCAATTAGTTTTTTGGATCTCTTTTGCCAAAGCTAACTTTGTCTTTTAGTGCAAAATATTTGTGCAAAAATTATTCATCAAAGAGGAAAATCAACTATTTCTTGTGCCACACTGAATATGAAGGAAATAACAAGAAAAATAAGTCCTGGAATAATAGAAATCTGGAACATTTGACTTACTTCCAATATCCAGTCTGGTTCCTCCACCAAAAGTCCACCACAGTGATACAAACTCATTGAGCCGCCGTACAAAAACCTCTCAGTGTAAAGAGTCACGGCTCTCTGACTCTGACACAAACTCTACAGAAATAGTCTCTGATTATAAAATCTTTTCAGATAAAATGAAAACGGACAATAAAACGGAGGAACATATTTACAGAATGAATAATTTTATTTGATATAAATACATTTGAAAATGAATTCATTGATTGTTATACAATTTATTTAAAGAAAACAGAAGACACTTAAAAACTTGTCTGTAAGCAAAAATGTAAAATTAAATAAAATTGGTATTAAACCATTTTTAATCAATACTATGTTGACCTGATTGATCCATTGATGAACGGTATCATCAGAGTAATCCATGTCCCTGTTGGGGTCAGTGGGAGCATTTCCATAGAGAGCCACTTTGCATCAGCAGCACCATGCTCCACTGCTCTGGGAGAGTTTATAGTCCTGAGAGTTGAACACTGGATGACTGACAGCCGTCCTTCACAACAACAGAAGCCACAGAAATCCTCCTCATCACAAACATGACTCTGACCTCCGTCCTCATCTGGACTCTCCTCTGCTGCTGCTTCACAGGTAAAGTCCAGAGCATCACACTCCTCTCCTCCATCAACATCCGTCCCTCTGAAATGAAGCCGACTAAACCGTGACGCTGCTTTATGTTTCTGTCTCTGTGTCCTCAGAGTCCAGAGGTCAGGTCACAGTGACTCAGCCTGGAGCAGTGAGCTCTGCTGTGGGAGGCTCCGTCACCATCAGCTGTAGGATCAGTCAGGATGTTCTTTTCTATAACAGCAATCACTTTTTAGCCTGGTACCAACAGAGAGATGGAGAAACTCCTAAACTGCTCATTTACTACACTAGCAGTCGAGCATCAGGAACTCCAGGTCGTTTTACAGGCAGTGGGTCAAACTCTGACTTCACTCTGACCATCAGTGGAGTCCAGACTGAAGATGCAGCAGTTTACTACTGTCAGAGTTATCACTACATCAACAGTCAGGCTGTGTTCACACAGTGAAAAAGCGTCGTACAAAAACCTCCCTCAGTCAGACAGAACAGAAACTGAACTGACTGCTGCAGCTGGAAGCTACACACACACACACACACACACACACACTCTCATATATGAATATCATGAGCTGGATAAAAACAGTATATGCAGCAGACACGTCCTGTATTGCTTTTGTATTTTTTGATCCTCATCTTAGATGCTCATGTTCAGGAATAAACACGTGTTGTCAAGCACCTACTCACACAGCCGTAGTTTCAGCTTTTTCACAGACAACAATCTAAGTAGTAAACAAGACCTTTTCCTGTTCTCTCTCCTTCTATCAGTCAATAATCTGATCAGGCAGGAGATCAACAGTGAAGAAGAATATCTTTCTGAGAATCAACTGTCTTTCAGCCATGATGTCTGCCATTCCACACTGACAGCGGCTTTACTCTCAGCACTGATGTTAATAAGATGTTCTGTTCCTTCTGAAGCCTCACTGACTCTGTGAAACTGCACCTCCTTTTTAGCATTACTTCTTCTATTATTATCACATTATTTATCTCCACACAGCTCCTGTTCCATGTTGTAAAAGAGAAATATCATAAAATGTCATATGACCAATGAAGACCAGTGATTTGGTGGAATAGATTTCTGAGACCTTAAACAACACGTTCAGCTCATTCAACAACACTCTGGTTGAAATGTAAAAACTGATTTCAGCTCTCATTCGCAGCCTTTTGCCATCCATTCAGACCCCATCATCATGTCATGGATCATTTCAACAGTCTGAGCTCTGAGGGGAAACTCCATGATATGTTGAGGACGGCTACAGTTCACTGACTCTGTGTGTTTGCATGTGTGTCCTGCCTCTCTGCTCCCAGACGTTAAGAGACCAGTGTTGATCGGTGGCTGTTCAGACCTTTCAGAGACGCTGACACGCCGGCAGCACGATGATGATGTCACTGACTCTACTGCTGGCCACCCTGGGGCTCCTTGTTCAGGGTGAGACTCTCTTCTGGAAACTTTGCTTCAGGGTGCAGCCAGGTTCACCACAATGATGCTCTGCTATGATGGAGAATCACTGAAACAAGCAGCATTGACCTTCTTCCATCTGTTCTCCATGTTAAACATTTGATTCTCTTCTGTTTGGATGTTGATCATCTTCCTCCAGGCTGGATTTGTCTCAATAACCCTTCTCCTCTTTTTCATGTTTTCCAGATTCATCAGCAGAAATTATTGTGACTCAGTCTCCTGAATCTCAGTCTGTTGTTCCAGGACAGACTGTCTCTATCAGATGTAAAGTTAGTCAAAGCACCAGCTACTGCTTCAGCTGGTAACTTCAGAAACCAGGAGAGGCTCCTAAACTCCTCATTACCTGTGCTTCAACCCGCCAGTCTGGGATATCAGATCGTTTCACTGGGACGGGCTCAGGGACCGACTACAGTCTGACCATCAGTGGAGTCCAGACTGAAGATGCAGCAGTTTACTACTGTCAGAGTTATCACTACATCAACAGTCAGGATGTGTTCACACAGTGAAAAAGCGTCGTACAAAAACCTCCCTCAGTCAGACAGAACAGAAACTGAACTGACTGCTGCAGCTGGTGCAGAGACTGATACAGTTCACTGAGAACACACACACACACTCACACACACACACACACACACACACTCTAACTTGTACTTCTGTCTTTTTGAGGACCCTCCCAGAGCCCTTATATTAATCTTGACCTTAAAACAAAGTCTTAACCTCAAACAGCTGTTTGAAATTGTGATGATCAAAAAAATGTCCTCATCTGTTGCTAAAAACGTCCCAGTCCTTAATATATATATAAATATACATAGCAGATCAGATAATCTGCTCCAAAAACACCAGGACAATATTCCCAGTCTGTATCACTCAGGTTTGATTAAAACTTTAATATCATACTCTATTAAATCCTCCCATACATAAGATTTTCAAATAAATCTGCTAATCAGATGTGCATAGGTCTGTTAATAATAGCGGTGAACACTCTTTGAAAGCCAAACACCAACAGTGAGAGGAGAAAACAGTGAGGCCAAGGATGCTTTGTCTCATCTGAAGCTGCCGCTGTAGCTTAATCCATTATTCTGCTCTGAACAGAGTCATGAGAGGTGAGAGCAGACCAGCAGACCACCAGCCTCATAATGGACTGTGCTTGGATGCCAAACAATGGAAATAAACGGTGGATTCAAACTACTCCAACAAGTACATTTGACTCAGAACAGGTTACTGAATTGCTTTACATTTACTGGAGTAAATGTTACCACCCACCTCTGTACACCACCATGAGATCAGTTTGTTTACTCATGAAAACTGAGAAAACAACAAAATACAATTATTCCCCTTCTTTTAGCCCATATCATGATCAGGAATTAGAGCAGGTTTTCTGGTTACTTATTCTTCCCTCTCAAATGGACAGAATGCAAATGTGTGTTGCACAAAAGTCCCTGTTGGGGTCAGTGGGAGCATTTCCATAGAGAGCCACTTTGCATCAGCAGCACCATGCTCCACTGCTCTGGGAGAGTTTATAGTCCTGAGAGTTGAACACTGGATGACTGACAGCCGTCCTTCACAACAACAGAAGCCACAGAAATCCTCCTCATCACAAACATGACTCTGACCTCCGTCCTCATCTGGACTCTCCTCTGCTGCTGCTTCACAGGTAAAGTCCAGAGCATCAGACTCCTCTCCTCCATCAACATCCGTCTCTCTGAAATGAAGCCGACTAAACCGTGACGCTGCTTTATGTTTCTGTCTCTGTGCCCTCAGAGTCCAGAGGTCAGGTCACAGTGACTCAGCCTGGAGCAGTGAGATCTGCTGTGGGAGGCTCCGTCACCATCAGCTGTAGGATCAGTCAGGATGTTTCTAATGGGAACCGTTTAGCCTGGTACCAACAGAGAGATGGAGAAACTCCTAAACTGCTCATTAAGTATGCTAGCACTCGAGCATCAGGAATTCCAGGTCGTTTTACAGGCAGTGGATCAAACTCTGACTTCACTCTGACCATCAGTGGAGTCCAGACTGAAGATGCAGCAGTTTACTACTGTCAGAGTTATCACAACATCAACAGTCAGTGGGTGTTCACACAGTGAAAAAGCATCGTACAAAAACCTCCCTCAGTCAGACAGAACAGAAACTGAACTGACTGCTGCAGCTGGAAGCTACACACACACACACACACACACACACACACACACACACACACACACACACACACACACACACACACACACACACTCTAACTCAAGTATATAAAAGCATCATACACCTCATGTCCTCTCTCTGTAAAAACACATTCCCATAAAGCTCTCTTTTCATGTCCATTAACCCCTTGGCTGCCTGGATTAGTAGATGGATCAGAGTTTTAAACATCAGATCAGAGTCACAGTGGGTAAAGTAGAGTGGCCTGAAACTGTACTCAAGAAAACACACTGAAGTGGAATAAACATTAAAGTTGTCACCAACATAACCACATGGATTTGAGTACAAAAGCATCTGTGGGACAAAAAAGAGTAAATGTGAAAGAGTAATTATGAGGAGTGTCAACATTCAGTGTGTTTAGTGGAACTGACTGGCTGAATCCACAATGCAGACACAGAACACGATTGGTTTGAAGACAATTAGATTGAATAGAAACACAAAAAGTGGAGTGAAAATGAGGAAGGGACCAGGGGAAGCAGGCTGGAGGTGCAGGTAGCAGGGCTGGAAGGGACACCAGGGTAGCTGACGGGAGAGGGAGACAAAACCGGAGCAGAGACGAGGAACAAGAATATCAATAGTAGTGAGGAACGGCTGGACCGAGAGCCTGAAGTGCACCATCGGAAACGGACAATCTGGCAGTGAGGGAATGAACAGAGCTGGATTAAATAGACAGGGAAGGCGTGGGCGGCCTGATTGCCGATCGGGAACAGGTGTGTGATGTTTGCAGGTGTGTGGGTGGAATGACGTGAGTAACCTCCTCGACTCTGCTCCGGTTCCAGATAGAGGGAGACAAACACACATGAGGGAAAAGGACAGGGAAAGATAACAGGATCCTAACACAGTGTCCTTAAACTTTGATAATTCCAGTATAGATGTCTCAGGTCCCAGTTCCCATCACAGACACCCACAGATCAGGTGTGAACCCACCACATCCAGGTCTGTCCAGTCACATGGAGACAGTGAAATTACACAAGAGGCCAAATCTGTCTGTAGTCTGACTGAGAATGTCTGATATCAGACGTGTCGTTTCTCGTTTGTTTGCTCATGAAAACACCCCAATACAATTATTCCCCTTCTTTTAGCCCATATCATGATCAGGAATTAGAGCAGGTTTTCTGGTTACTTATTCTTCCCTCTCAAATGGACAGAATGCAAATGTGTGTTGCACAAAAGTCCCTGTTGGGGTCAGTGGGAGCATTTCCATAGAGAGCCACTTTGCATCAGCAGCACCATGCTCCACTGCTCTGGGAGAGTTTATAGTCCTGAGAGTTGAACACTGGATGACTGACAGCCGTCCTTCACAACAACAGAAGCCACAGAAATCCTCCTCATCACAAACATGACTCTGACCTCCGTCCTCATCTGGACTCTCCTCTGCTGCTGCTTCACAGGTAAAGTCCAGAGCATCAGACTCCTCTCCTCCATCAACATCCGTCCCTCTGAAATGAAGCCGACTAAACCGTGACGCTGCTTTATGTTTCTGTCTCTGTGCCCTCAGAGTCCAGAGGTCAGGTCACAGTGACTCAGCCTGGAGCAGTGAGCTCTGCTGTGGGAGGCTCCGTCACCATCAGCTGTAGGATCAGTCAGGATGTTGTTTTCTATAACAGCAATCACCTTTTAGCCTGGTACCAACAGAGAGATGGAGAAACTCCTAAACTGCTCATTTATGCTGCTAGCACTCGAGCATCAGGAACTCCAGATCGTTTTACAGGCAGTGGATCAAACTCTGACTTCACTCTGACCATCAGTGGAGTCCAGACTGAAGATGCAGCAGTTTACTACTGTCAGAGTCTACACTACATCAACAGTCAGCTTGTGTTCACACAGTGAAAAAGCGTCGTACAAAAACCTCCCTCAGTCAGACAGAACAGAAACTGAACTGACTGCTGCAGCTGGTGCAGAGACTGATACAGTTCACTGAGAACACACACACACACTCACACAAAGTTAAATCCACTAGAGCAGAACCAATTAATGAAACAAAACTCTTCATAATTTCTTAGAATTTGTAGAAAACAGTTTTCCAGCTGATCACAGTATCATGAGTTCTTCCTCCAAGTTGGTCAATAGCTGCAGAACCAGAAAATCACCTTGTCACTATGTTCTTTATAGTTCCTGCTGCCTGCAGACTCTCAGTACACGTCTGTTGACCCAGACTGACACGTAGAAATGTGACTATATAGGACAGAGTATGTACTTAAAATCAATCATTGGGAGGAATTAGCTAACAGTAAAGTTTCTTTTCATTGAAAACTTCCTAACAAATTATAAATATACAATTAGAATATAATATTCTTGGTTAATGGATATATTAACATGATGTTAGTTTATTGTAGGTTCAAACAAATCTCTGCTAAAATAGCCTGAATATGACTAGAAATACTGCAGTTTTATCATCAACAGAAACACACTGAGTTCTACCAGACATAAAGTGAATTATTTGACTGTAATTAATCCTAATTTACCTGCTTTAGTGGTACAATACATAAGATTGAGCCAGAGTTTTAGTTTAGAACATTAAAAAATGGACTAAATACATAAAACGAATGTGAAGAAATAACAGTACTGATGTCATGTTAAAGGTATCTGTACATAGATATCAGCTGAAGTACCTAAGAAGCTGGCCCAGGCCTGTATTGTCTCATAATCCCACCTTGTATCTGAGGGGTGACAGCAAGTCACTGTAGCGTCTGCTCTCAGACCAACAGGAGAGGAGGAGGAAGTAGCGTTGCCCCATCCAGCAGATAACCAACACCTAACACAGCATCTTTGGTGCAACAAATGACGACACAAACTGTGCCGGAAACATTCCAGAGCAGCGGCTTTGAAATGATCACTGATGCATCATCCAGCCAGACGAGACTTGGCAGCAGGTATCGTTTCAAATATGATCAGAGGCTTTTGAAATGAAGCGTGGGGGGCAGATTAAGAGCAGGGGACCTGCCAATCACTGCCCGTGGCGCTGGATGGCCACCGGTGAGACCAAATGCTGCAGCGGGTGGTGCGACTGTGGTGCCAGAGGAGACGGAGGAGAATCACCAGGATAAGAGCTGAGCCAACCCAGCTGCAACCAGGGCCTGCAGTCATGAGGAGGTGGAGCTGACAAGATGGGACTCAGACTGGACGAGTGAGGGGAAATCAGAGTATCCTTGTGCCCACATGTTTATAGAGAGCTGGCTGCATCTCAGTGTCCAGGATCAAGTTGTTGTGGACCAGCAGACTGAGCTGGACCTTTAAACCCAGACTGGGCTGAGCTCCGCACAACACTGATCTGTACAAAGCTTCTTGGGGCATTAAGAAAAGGTATAAGAGATTTGGAATGGGATGTTTAATGTTCTCTCTTTGTAAAGTGAGGAGCAGCAGAGAGGAGGTGGAAAGGAGGCTCCTTGGCTTTAAAATCAAGACACTTGGAATCAGTCTCTCCATGCAAAACACTGCTGGTTAATATGGAAACTCTCTACAAAATGTTTGATGAATACTCAGTGGGAGCATTTCCATAGAGAGCCACTTTGCATCAGCAGCACCATGCTCCACTGCTCTGGGAGAGTTTATAGTCCTGAGAGTTGAACACTGGATGACTGACAGCCGTCCTTCACAACAACAGAAGCCACAGAAATCCTCCTCATCACAAACATGACTCTGACCTCCGTCCTCATCTGGACTCTCCTCTGCTGCTGCTTCACAGGTAAAGTCCAGAGCATCAGACTCCTCTCCTCCATCAACATCCGTCCCTCTGAAATGAAGCCGACTAAACCGTGACGCTGCTTCATGTTTCTGTCTCTGTGCCCTCAGAGTCCAGAGGTCAGGTCACAGTGACTCAGCCTGGAGCAGTGAGCTCTGCTGTGGGAGGCTCCGTCACCATCAGCTGTAGGATCAGTCAGAAAGTTTATGATGGGAACCGTTTAGCCTGGTACCAACAGAGAGATGGAGAAACTCCTAAACTGCTCATTAAGTACGCTGGCACTCGAGCATCAGGAACTCCAGATCGTTTTACAGGCAGTGGATCAAACTCTGACTTCACTCTGACCATCAGTGGATTACAGGCTGAAGATGCAGCAGTTTACTACTGTCAGAGTTGGCACTACATCAACAGTCAGCATGTGTTCACACAGTGAAAAAGCGTCGTACAAAAACCTCCCTCAGTCAGACAGAACAGAAACTGAACTGACTGCTGCAGCTGGAAGCTACACACACACACACACACACACACACACACACACACACACACACACACACACACACACACACACACACACACACACACACATACACACACACACACACACACACACACACACACACACACACACACAAACCTGTACTGAGGACTCTCATTAACATAATCCATTCTCCAAGCCTTTATCTTAACAGTTTGATCAAGCAGATTGAACGTTTCCCCACTGTTGCTTTAACAACCAATGAACATGGATCAAAACAAGTTCAATGACAAAAAACAGTTTTGGTGTAAATCAATATTCCAGAATGTAGATGCTGAGACTGACCTATACTGATACCACACCTGTATGATATCAGGTGTTAGAACAATACAGTCTTTGTTTCACTGTACCACACAAAAATAAAATATTTAACATATTTAGTTACAAATATTTAATAAATCCTGACTTTTTACATTTAATGTTTGATTTAAAATCCCAGAAACATAATTTTTCTGAACTCAGAGCAGAAAAATAACAGCATAATCAGCTCTTCAAACATAAATTAGTTTCATGTTGATATAAATTGCATCTTGTCATTAATACATTTTATTGAACTCAAACACTTTAGTGAGTTGTTGATTAGATAACCTTTAGAAACTGTATTATACAGCAGAATTCAGTACAGATTAGGACACTGAGCTTTATTTCCTGATAGAATTGCTACATAACATTTTTAAAGTCTTAATTTTTCTTGGATAAATTCTTTGGATTAAATAAATCCACTGATTTAATCTAAAATAGCAACACATGAAGTATTTATTAACATTCATGGACACAGCTGATTTGCTGAATAAATCTTTATTGTTTTAACACACACAGAATGTCAGCATGACTGTAAAGCAATAAATCAAGACAATATGTTGATTCTGCTGACAGACAGCAAATAAATGTCATATACTCATTTATATAAAGTGTTTTGGTGAAATTACACAGACTGGTTTCATTGTTATTGAGTTTAAAATCTCAAATTAGATTCATGTTATCACTGTATGCAGATGATACTCTGCTTTCTGTAAATAATCATTATTATCTAGACTTTTCTAATTCAGATCTTCAGAATAATTCCTTGGTACAATTAAACAACACATGAACATTAGGCATTAGTTATGACAGAGAGCTTTGTGATTTACTACTGAAATGGTCTTACCACATGTGTTCTTACCAACATTATTTAATGTAGATAAAACTGGAACAACAACAGTAGATTATCCACAGTCTTAAAATCTTTAAATAGTAATCTGGAAAATGTGCATTATTCTTGTTAATCTGGTTCTAATACATAATATGTGTCAAAGAATGGAAATAAAGAGAGATTTCAATGCCACTTTTATAACATACATGATAAAATCTTTATTGTTTTAAAATGTTGAAACCAGCCGCCAACATGGTAACGTTGAAATGAGTCATAAGAGAAAGAGAGAATCAGAGAGAGGGAAGTCAGACTGAGAGCAGTAGCAGAGTAAAACCAGTAGCAGAGTCCCAGTGGGTCAGCTCAGGACTGGGGACACTGGTTCCTCATCAGTGTCTCTGAGACTGGAGACTGGGAGCCCTGGGTGGCCTCACAGGTCACAGAGCCCACCTTCTTCCACTGGTCAGCAGGGAGCCTCAGGGTGCTGCTCCAGCTGTAGCGGCCGTCCTTCTCCAGCACCCCGGGGCTCCTGCTCTCCTCCCAGCTGAAGCTGCTGCTGCCGTCCACCTTCCAGGCCAGACTCCAGCCTGAGGGGAAGCCCTTGTTGGCCAAACACATCAGCGTGGCCTTCCCCTTCTCCAGCTCCTCACCGGAGGGGGGCAGCACCGTCAGGGTGGGACGGACATCACCTAGGAGACACCAATCAGCTTAGAGGATGGGGACCACACAGCTGTCAATCAACCACCAGACACTTGGACACCTTCACGATGTGAGAGCTGATTTTGTCCTTTAAGGAGTTTCTGTCAGGTGCTTTTTCTGCTCCACCAGTCACTCACTCACTCACACATTGTTTCACTTCCCTTTAAGAAGCCTCTCATGCACATCAGCACAGAGAGAATCATCATCCAGAGTGACAAGAAATATATCAAACTACACTGGAAATAAAATATCAGCTACTGTCCTCATTTAAACAGGTTCTCATTAAAATCATCCACATCATCAATTATACATTACCTTAAAGGATTTAATGAAAATGTGAAAAGCACAGAAAATTAACTGACCACAATCGAATCAAATACGATTTCAGACATCATTACCAAACTGTTCAAGAGATTTTCACAGTTTCAAACTAAACATGGCACAATGAAGACATCTGAGATTTTGCACATTTCCAGATACCCATTTTTTATCTTCATTCTGTTCAAGTTTACACGTAGAACATGAATTTCAATTCATTGTAACAACAGTTATATTTTCTTGTGGAAACACAACACATATAACTGTTGTTATAACTAATCCTGGTGAATATTTTTACAGTTAGATTAACATTTTACTTTTGTTTCAAGCTGTTTAAATTTGAGTTTGACAGGAATATTTAAAGAAACGTTTAGTGAAGCTTCTCTGAGTTAGCCTTCATGATAAAGGAGCAGAAAGAAAAACATGTACATTAAAAGATTTACACACTGAACAAGCTGATTTATCTGCCTCAACATTTGAAAAATTATTCTTAAGCAGGATATAGTATTTAGTTTTAGTGCAGAAACTTACTTCCAATATCCAGTCTGGTTCCTCCACCGAACGTGTACCACAGTGATACAAACTCATTGAGCCGCCGTACAAAAACCTCTCAGTGTAAAGAGTCACGGCTCTCTGACTTTGTCTGAACTAAACCTACAAACCTGCACGATGCAACTTTACCATTAAAGTTGGAAATAACGATTTAACCTCAGGCTTAAGTTAAATCCATTGCAATTAGTTTTTTGGATCTCTTTTGCCAAAGCTAACTTTGTCTTTTAGTGCAAAATATTTGTGCAAAAATTATTCATCAAAGAGGAAAATCAACAATTTCTTCTGCCACACTGAATATGAAGGAAATAACAAGAAGAATAATTCCTGAAATAACAGAAATCTGAAACATTTGACTTACTTTGACTAACATCCAGTCTGGTTCCTCCACCGAACGTGTACCACAGTGATACAAACTCATTGAGCCGCCGTACAAAAACCTCTCAGTGTAAAGAGTCACGGCTCTCTGACTCTGACACAAACTCTACAGAAATAGTCTCTGATTATAAAATCTTTTCAGATAAAATGAAAAAAGACAATAAAACAGAGAAACAAGTTTACAGAATGAATCATTTTATTTGATACAAATACATTTGGAAATGAATTTATTGATTGTTATACAATTTATTTAAAGAAAACAGAAGACACTTAAAAACTTGTCTGTAAGCAAAAATGTAAAATTAAATAAAATTGGTATTAAACCATTTTTAATCAATACTATGTTGACCTGATTGATCCATTGATTAACGGTATCATCAGAGTAATCCATGTCCCTGTTGGGGTCAGTGGGAGCATTTCCATAGAGAGCCACTTTGCATCAGCAGCACCATGCTCCACTGCTCTGGGAGAGTTTATAGTCCTGAGAGTTGAACACTGGATGACTGACAGCCGTCCTTCACAACAACAGAAGCCACAGAAATCCTCCTCATCACAAACATGACTCTGACCTCCGTCCTCATCTGGACTCTCCTCTGCTGCTGCTTCACAGGTAAAGTCCAGAGCATCAGACTCCTCTCCTCTACCAACATCCGTCCCTCTGAAATGAAGCCGACTAAACCGTGACGCTGCTTTATGTTTCTGTCTCTGTGTCCTCAGAGTCCAGAGGTCAGGTCACAGTGACTCAGCCTGGAGCAGTGAGCTCTGCTGTGGGAGGCTCCGTCACCATCAGCTGTAGGATCAGTCAGGATGTTTATAGTGGGAGCTATTTCCACTGGTACCAACAGAAAGATGGAGAAGCTCCTAAACTGCTCATTTACTACACTAGCACTCAAGCATCAGGAACTCCAGATCGTTTTACAGGCAGTGGATCAAACTCTGACTTCACTCTGACCATCAGTGGAGTCCAGACTGAAGATGCAGCAGTTTACTACTGTCAGAGTTTACACAACATCAACAGTCAGAATGTGTTCACACAGTGAAAAAGCGTCGTACAAAAACCTCCCTCAGTCAGACAGAACAGAAACTGAACTGACTGCTGCAGCTGGAAGCTACACACACTCACACACACACACTCACACACACACACACACACACACACACACACACACACACACACTCACACACACACACACACACTCTAACTCAAGTATATAAAAGCATCATACACCTCATGTCCTCTCTCTGTAAAAACACATTCCCATAAAGATCTCTTTTCATGTCCATTAACCCCTTGGCTGCCTGGATTAGTAGATGGATCAGAGTTTCAAACATCAGATCAGAGTCACAGTGGGTAAAGTAGAGTGGCCTGAAACTGTACTCAAGAAAACACACTGAAGTGGAATAAACATTAAAGTTGTCACCAACATAACCACATGGATTTGAGTACAAAAGCATCTGTGGGACAAAAAAGAGTAAATGTGAAAGAGTAATTATGAGGAGTGTCAACATTCAGTGTGTTTAGTGGAACTGACTGGCTGAATCCACAATGCAGACACAGAACACGATTGGTTTGAAGACAATTAGATTGAATAGAAACACAAAAAGTGGAGCGAAAATGAGGAAGGGACCAGGGGAAGCAGGCTGGAGGTGCAGGTAGCAGGGCTGGAAGGGACACCAGGGTAGCTGACGGGAGAGGGAGACAAAACCGGAGCAGAGACGAGGAACAAGAATATCTATAGTAGTGAGGAACGGCTGGACCGAGAGCCTGAAGTGCACCATCGGAAACGGACAATCTGGCAGTGAGGGGATGAACAGAGCTGGATTAAATAGACAGGGAAGGCGTGGGCGGCCTGATTGCCGATCGGGAACAGGTGTGTGATGTTTGCAGGTGTGTGGGTGGAATGACGTGAGTAACCTCCTCGACTCTGCTCCGGTTCCAGATAGAGGGAGACAAACACACATGAGGGAAAAGGACAGGGAAAGATAACAGGATCCTAACACAGTGTCCTTAAACTTTGATAATTCCAGTATAGATGTCTCAGGTCCCAGTTCCCATCACAGACACCCACAGATCAGGTGTGAACCCACCACATCCAGGTCTGTCCAGTCACATGGAGACAGTGAAATTACACAAGAGGCCAAATCTGTCTGTAGTCTGACTGAGAATGTCTGATATCAGACGTGTCGTTTCTCGTTTGTTTGCTCATGAAAACACCACAATACAATTATTCCCCTTCTTTTAGGCCATATCATGATCAGGAATTAGAGCAGGTTTTCTGGTTACTTATTCTTCCCTCTCAAATGGACAGAATGCAAATGTGTGTTGCACAAAAGTCCCTGTTGGGGTCAGTGGGAGCATTTCCATAGAGAGCCACTTTGCATCAGCAGCACCATGCTCCACTGCTCTGGGAGAGTTTATAGTCCTGAGAGTTGAACACTGGATGACTGACAGCCGTCCTTCACAACAACAGAAGCCACAGAAATCCTCCTCATCACAAACATGACTCTGACCTCCGTCCTCATCTGGACTCTCCTCTGCTGCTGCTTCACAGGTAAAGTCCAGAGCATCAGACTCCTCTCCTCCATCAACATCCGTCCCTCTGAAATGAAGCCGACTAAACCGTGACGCTGCTTTATGTTTCTGTCTCTGTGCCCTCAGAGTCCAGAGGTCAGGTCACAGTGACTCAGCCTGGAGCAGTGAGCTCTGCTGTGGGAGGCTCCGTCACCATCAGCTGTAGGATCAGTCAGGATGTTGTTTTCTATAACAGCAATCACCTTTTAGCCTGGTACCAACAGAGAGATGGAGAAACTCCTAAACTGCTCATTTATGCTGCTAGCACTCGAGCATCAGGAACTCCAGATCGTTTTACAGGCAGTGGATCAAACTCTGACTTCACTCTGACCATCAGTGGAGTCCAGACTGAAGATGCAGCAGTTTACTACTGTCAGAGTCTACACTACATCAACAGTCAGCTTGTGTTCACACAGTGAAAAAGCGTCGTACAAAAACCTCCCTCAGTCAGACAGAACAGAAACTGAACTGACTGCTGCAGCTGGTGCAGAGACTGATACAGTTCACTGAGAACACACACACACACTCACACAAAGTTAAATCCACTAGAGCAGAACCAATTAATGAAACAAAACTCTTCATAATTTCTTAGAATTTGTAGAAAACAGTTTTCCAGCTGATCACAGTATCATGAGTTCTTCCTCCAAGTTGGTCAATAGCTGCAGAACCAGAAAATCACCTTGTCACTATGTTCTTTATAGTTCCTGCTGCCTGCAGACTCTCAGTACACGTCTGTTGACCCAGACTGACACGTAGAAATGTGACTATATAGGACAGAGTATGTACTTAAAATCAATCATTGGGAGGAATTAGCTAACAGTAAAGTTTCTTTTCATTGAAAACTTCCTAACAAATTATAAATATACAATTAGAATATAATATTCTTGGTTAATGGATATATTAACATGATGTTAGTTTATTGTAGGTTCAAACAAATCTCTGCTAAAATAGCCTGAATATGACTAGAAATACTGCAGTTTTATCATCAACAGAAACACACTGAGTTCTACCAGACATAAAGTGAATTATTTGACTGTAATTAATCCTAATTTACCTGCTTTAGTGGTACAATACATAAGATTGAGCCAGAGTTTTAGTTTAGAACATTAAAAAATGGACTAAATACATAAAACGAATGTGAAGAAATAACAGTACTGATGTCATGTTAAAGGTATCTGTACATAGATATCAGCTGAAGTACCTAAGAAGCTGGCCCAGGCCTGTATTGTCTCATAATCCCACCTTGTATCTGAGGGGTGACAGCAAGTCACTGTAGCGTCTGCTCTCAGACCAACAGGAGAGGAGGAGGAAGTAGCGTTGCCCCATCCAGCAGATAACCAACACCTAACACAGCATCTTTGGTGCAACAAATGACGACACAAACTGTGCCGGAAACATTCCAGAGCAGCGGCTTTGAAATGATCACTGATGCATCATCCAGCCAGACGAGACTTGGCAGCAGGTATCGTTTCAAATATGATCAGAGGCTTTTGAAATGAAGCGTGGGGGGCAGATTAAGAGCAGGGGACCTGCCAATCACTGCCCGTGGCGCTGGATGGCCACCGGTGAGACCAAATGCTGCAGCGGGTGGTGCGACTGTGGTGCCAGAGGAGACGGAGGAGAATCACCAGGATAAGAGCTGAGCCAACCCAGCTGCAACCAGGGCCTGCAGTCATGAGGAGGTGGAGCTGACAAGATGGGACTCAGACTGGACGAGTGAGGGGAAATCAGAGTATCCTTGTGCCCACATGTTTATAGAGAGCTGGCTGCATCTCAGTGTCCAGGATCAAGTTGTTGTGGACCAGCAGACTGAGCTGGACCTTTAAACCCAGACTGGGCTGAGCTCCGCACAACACTGATCTGTACAAAGCTTCTTGGGGCATTAAGAAAAGGTATAAGAGATTTGGAATGGGATGTTTAATGTTCTCTCTTTGTAAAGTGAGGAGCAGCAGAGAGGAGGTGGAAAGGAGGCTCCTTGGCTTTAAAATCAAGACACTTGGAATCAGTCTCTCCATGCAAAACACTGCTGGTTAATATGGAAACTCTCTACAAAATGTTTGATGAATACTCAGTGGGAGCATTTCCATAGAGAGCCACTTTGCATCAGCAGCACCATGCTCCACTGCTCTGGGAGAGTTTATAGTCCTGAGAGTTGAACACTGGATGACTGACAGCCGTCCTTCACAACAACAGAAGCCACAGAAATCCTCCTCATCACAAACATGACTCTGACCTCCGTCCTCATCTGGACTCTCCTCTGCTGCTGCTTCACAGGTAAAGTCCAGAGCATCAGACTCCTCTCCTCCATCAACATCCGTCCCTCTGAAATGAAGCCGACTAAACCGTGACGCTGCTTTATGTTTCTGTCTCTGTGTCCTCAGAGTCCAGAGGTCAGGTCACAGTGACTCAGCCTGGAGCAGTGAGATCTGCTGTGGGAGGCTCCGTCACCATCAGCTGTAGGATCAGTCAGGATGTTTATATTGGTAGCAGCAATCACCTTTTAGCCTGGTACCAACAGAGAGATGGAGAAACTCCTAAACGGCTCATTTACCACGCTAGCAGTCGAGCATCAGGAACTCCAGGTCGTTTTACAGGCAGTGGATCAAACTCTGACTTCACTCTGACCATCAGTGGAGTCCAGACTGAAGATGCAGCAGTTTACTACTGTAAGAGTCAACACTACATCAACAGTCAGTGGGTGTTCACACAGTGAAAAAGCGTCGTACAAAAACCTCCCTCAGTCAGACAGAACAGAAACTGAACTGACTGCTGCAGCTGGAAGCTACACACACACACACACACACACACACACACACACACACACACACACATACACACACACACACACACACACACACACACACACACACAAACCTGTACTGAGGACTCTCATTAACATAATGCATTCTCCAAGCCTTTATCTTAACAGTCTGATCAAGCAGATTGAACGTTTCCCCACTGTTGCTTTAACAACCAATGAACATGGATCAAAACAAGTTCAATGACAAAAAAACAGTTTTGGTGTAAATCAATATTCCAGAATGTAGATGCTGAGACTGACCTATACTGATACCACACCTGTATGATATCAGGTGTTGGATCAATACAGTCTTTGTTTCATTGTAACACACATAAATAAAATATTTAACACATTTAGGTACAAATATTTAATAATCCTAACGTTTAATGTTTGATTTTAAAATCCCAGAAACATAATTTTTCTGAACTCAGAGCAGAAAAATAACAGCATAATCAGCTCTTCAAACTTAAATTAGTTTCATATTGATGTAAATTGAATCTTGTCATTGATACATTTTATTCAACTCAAACACTTTAGTGACTTGTTGATTAGATAACCTTTAGATACTGTATTATACAGCAGAATTCAGTACAGATTAGGACACTGAGCTTTATTTCCTGATAGAATTGCTGCATAACATTTTTAAAGTCTTAATTTTTCTTGGATAAATTCTTTGGATTAAATAAATCCACTGATTTAATTTGAGATAGCAACACATGAAGTATTCATTAACATTCATGGACACAGATGATTTGCTGAATAAATCTTTATTGTTTTAACACACACAGAATGTCAGCATTACTGTAAAGCAATAAAACAAGACAATATGTTCATTCTGCTGACAGACAGCAAATAAATGTCATATACTCATTTATACAAAGTGCTTTGGTGAAATTACACTGACTGGTTTCATTGTCATTGAGTTTAAAATCTCAAATTAGATTCATGTTATCACTTTATGCAGATGATACTCTGCTTTCTGTAAATAATCATTATTATCTAGACTTTTCTAATTCAGATCTTCAGAATAATTCCTTGGTGCAATTAAACAACACATGAACATTAGGCATTAGTTATGACAGAGAGCTTTGTGATTTACTACTGAAATGGTCTTAACCACATGTGTTCTTACCAACATTATTTAATTTAGATAAAACTGGAACAACAACAGTAGATTATCTACAGTCTTAAAATCTTTAAATAGTAATCTGGAAAACATGTACATTTACATGTACATGTTATTTTTGTTAATCTGGTTCTAATACATAATATGTGTCACAGAATGGAAATAAAGAGACATTTCAATGCCACTTTTATAACATACATGATAAAATCTTTATTGTTTTAAAATGTTGAAACCAGCCGCCAACATGGTAACGTTGAAATGAGTCATAAGAGAAAGAGAGAATCAGAGAGAGGGAAGTCAGACTGAGAGCAGTAGCAGAGTAAAACCAGTAGCAGAGTCCCAGTGGGTCAGCTCAGGACTGGGGACACTGGTTCCTCATCAGTGTCTCTGAGACTGGAGACTGGGAGCCCTGGGTGGCCTCACAGGTCACAGAGCCCACCTTCTTCCACTGGTCAGCAGGGAGCCTCAGGGTGCTGCTCCAGCTGTAGCGGCCGTCCTTCTCCAGCACCCCGGGGCTCCTGCTCTCCTCCCAGCTGAAGCTGCTGCTGCCGTCCACCTTCCAGGCCAGACTCCAGCCTGAGGGGAAGCCCTTGTTGGCCAGACACATCAGCGTGGCCTTCCCCTTCTCCAGCTCCTCACCGGAGGGGGGCAGCACCGTCAGGGTGGGACGGACATCACCTAGGAGACACCAATCAGCTTAGAGGACGGGGACCACACAGCTGTCAATCAACCACCAGACACTTGGACACCTTCACGATGTGAAAGCTGATTTTGTCCTTTAAGGAGTTTCTGTCAGGTGCTTTTTCTGCTCCACCAGTCACTCACTCACTCACACATTGTTTCACTTCCCTTTAAGAAGCCTCTCATGCACATCAGCACAGAGACAATCATCATCCAGAGTGACAAGAAATATATCAAACTACACTGGAAATAAAATATCAGCTACTGTCCTCATTTAAACACGTTCTCATTAAAATCATCCACATCATCAATTATACATTACCTTAAAGGATTTAATGAAAATGTGAAAAGCACAGAACATTAACTGACCACAATCAAATCAAATACGATTTCAGACATCATTACCAAACTGTTCAAGAGATTTTCACAGTTTCAAACTAAACATGGCACAATGAAGACATCTGAGATTTTGCACATTTCCAGATACCCATTTTTTATCTTCATTCTGTTCAAGTTTACACGTAGAACATGAATTTCAACTCATTGTAACAACAGTTATATTTTCTTGTGGAAACACAACACATATAACTGTTGTTATAACTAATCCTGGTGAATATTTTTACAGTTAGATTAACATTTTACTTTAGTTTCAAGCTGTTTAAATTTGAGTTTGACAGGAATATTTAAAGAAACGTTTAGTGAAGCTTCTCTGAGTTAGCCTTCATGATAAAGGAGCAGAAAGAAAAACATGTACATTAAAAGATTTACACACTGAACAAGCTGATTTATCTGCCTCAACATTTGAAAAATGATTCTAAAGCAGAATAAAGTATTTAGTTTTAGTGCAGAAACTTACTTCCAATATCCAGTCTGGTTCCTCCACCAAAAGTCCACCACAGTGATACAAACTCATTGAGCCGCCGTACAAAAACCTCTCAGTGTAAAGAGTCACGGCTCTCTGACTTTGTCTGAACTAAACCTACAAACCTGCACGATGCAACTTTACCATTAAAGTTGGAAATAATGATTTATCCTCTGGCTTAAGTTAAATCCATTGCAATTAGTTTTTTGGATCTCTTTTGCCAAAGCTAACTTTGTCTTTTAGTGCAAAATATTTGTGCAAAAATTATTCATCAAAGAGGAAAATCAACTATTTCTTGTGCCACACTGAATATGAAGGAAATAACAAGAAAAATAATTCCTGGAATAATAGAAATCTGGAACATTTGACTTACTTCCAATATCCAGTCTGGTTCCTCCACCAAAAGTCAACCACAGTGATACAAACTCATTGAGCCGCCGTACAAAAACCTCTCAGTGTAAAGAGTCACGGCTCTCTGACTCTGACACAAACTCTACAGAAATAGTCTCTGATTATAAAATCTTTTCAGATAAAATGAAAAAAGACAATAAAACAGAGAAACAAGTTTACAGAATGAATCATTTTATTTGATACAAATACATTTGGAAATGAATTTATTGATTGTTATACAATTTATTTAAAGAAAACAGAAGACACTTAAAAACTTGTCTGTAAGCAAAAATGTAAAATTAAATAAAATTGGTATCAAACCATTTTTAATCAATACTATGTTGACCTGATTGATCCATTGATGAACGGTATCATCAGAGTAATACATGTCCCTGTTGGGGTCAGTGGGAGCATTTCCATAGAGAGCCACTTTGCATCAGCAGCACCATGCTCCACTGCTCTGGGAGAGTTTATAGTCCTGAGAGTTGAACACTGGATGACTGACAGCCGTCCTTCACAACAACAGAAGCCACAGAAATCCTCCTCATCACAAACATGACTCTGACCTCCGTCCTCATCTGGACTCTCCTCTGCTGCTGCTTCACAGGTAAAGTCCAGAGCATCAGACTCCTCTCCTCCATCAACATCCGTCCCTCTGAAATGAAGCCGACTAAACCGTGACGCTGCTTTATGTTTCTGTCTCTGTGCCCTCAGAGTCCAGAGGTCAGTACACAGTGACTCAGCCTGGAGCAGTGAGCTCTGCTGTGGGAGGCTCCGTCACCATCAGCTGTAAGACCAGTCAGGATGTTCATGGTGGGAGCTATTTACACTGGTACCAACAGAGAGATGGAGAAACTCCTAAACTGCTCATTTACTACACTAGCAATCGAGCATCAGGAACTCCAGATCGTTTTACAGGCAGTGGATCAAACTCTGACTTCACTCTGACCATCAGTGGAGTCCAGACTGAAGATGCAGCAGTTTACTACTGTCAGAGTTGGCACATCATCAACAGTCAGAATGTGTTCACACAGTGAAAAAGCGTCGTACAAAAACCTCCCTCAGTCAGACAGAACAGAAACTGAACTGACTGCTGCAGCTGGAAGCTACACACACACACACACACACACACACACACACACACACACACACACTCTAACTCAAGTATATAAAAGCATCATACACCTCATGTCCTCTCTCTGTAAAAACACATTCCCATAAAGATCTCTTTTCATGTCCATTAACCCCTTGGCTGCCTGGATTAGTAGATGGATCAGAGTTTCAAACATCAGATCAGAGTCACAGTGGGTAAAGTAGAGTGGCCTGAAACTGTACTCAAGAAAACACACTGAAGTGGAATAAACATTAAAGTTGTCACCAACATAACCACATGGATTTGAGTACAAAAGCATCTGTGGGACAAAAAAGAGTAAATGTGAAAGAGTAATTATGAGGAGTGTCAACATTCAGTGTGTTTAGTGGAACTGACTGGCTGAATCCACAATGCAGACACAGAACACGATTGGTTTGAAGACAATTAGATTGAATAGAAACACAAAAAGTGGAGTGAAAATGAGGAAGGGACCAGGGGAAGCAGGCTGGAGGTGCAGGTAGCAGGGCTGGAAGGGACACCAGGGTAGCTGACGGGAGAGGGAGACAAAACCGGAGCAGAGACGAGGAACAAGAATATCAATAGTAGTGAGGAACGGCTGGACCGAGAGCCTGAAGTGCACCATCGGAAACGGACAATCTGGCAGTGAGGGAATGAACAGAGCTGGATTAAATAGACAGGGAAGGCGTGGGCGGCCTGATTGCCGATCGGGAACAGGTGTGTGATGTTTGCAGGTGTGTGGGTGGAATGACGTGAGTAACCTCCTCGACTCTGCTCCGGTTCCAGATAGAGGGAGACAAACACACATGAGGGAAAAGGACAGGGAAAGATAACAGGATCCTAACACAGTGTCCTTAAACTTTGATAATTCCAGTATAGATGTCTCAGGTCCCAGTTCCCATCACAGACACCCACAGATCAGGTGTGAACCCACCACATCCAGGTCTGTCCAGTCACATGGAGACAGTGAAATTACACAAGAGGCCAAATCTGTCTGTAGTCTGACTGAGAATGTCTGATATCAGACGTGTCGTTTCTCGTTTGTTTGCTCATGAAAACACCACAATACAATTATTCCCCTTCTTTTAGGCCATATCATGATCAGGAATTAGAGCAGGTTTTCTGGTTACTTATTCTTCCCTCTCAAATGGACAGAATGCAAATGTGTGTTGCACAAAAGTCCCTGTTGGGGTCAGTGGGAGCATTTCCATAGAGAGCCACTTTGCATCAGCAGCACCATGCTCCACTGCTCTGGGAGAGTTTATAGTCCTGAGAGTTGAACACTGGATGACTGACAGCCGTCCTTCACAACAACAGAAGCCACAGAAATCCTCCTCATCACAAACATGACTCTGACCTCCGTCCTCATCTGGACTCTCCTCTGCTGCTGCTTCACAGGTAAAGTCCAGAGCATCAGACTCCTCTCCTCTACCAACATCCGTCCCTCTGAAATGAAGCCGACTAAACCGTGACGCTGCTTTATGTTTCTGTCTCTGTGCCCTCAGAGTCCAGAGGTCAGGTCACAGTGACTCAGCCTGGAGCAGTGAGCTCTGCTGTGGGAGGCTCCGTCACCATCAGCTGTAGGATCAGTCAGGATGTTGTTTTCTATAACAGCAATCACCTTTTAGCCTGGTACCAACAGAGAGATGGAGAAACTCCTAAACTGCTCATTTATGCTGCTAGCACTCGAGCATCAGGAACTCCAGATCGTTTTACAGGCAGTGGATCAAACTCTGACTTCACTCTGACCATCAGTGGAGTCCAGACTGAAGATGCAGCAGTTTACTACTGTCAGAGTCTACACTACATCAACAGTCAGCTTGTGTTCACACAGTGAAAAAGCGTCGTACAAAAACCTCCCTCAGTCAGACAGAACAGAAACTGAACTGACTGCTGCAGCTGGTGCAGAGACTGATACAGTTCACTGAGAACACACACACACACTCACACAAAGTTAAATCCACTAGAGCAGAACCAATTAATGAAACAAAACTCTTCATAATTTCTTAGAATTTGTAGAAAACAGTTTTCCAGCTGATCACAGTATCATGAGTTCTTCCTCCAAGTTGGTCAATAGCTGCAGAACCAGAAAATCACCTTGTCACTATGTTCTTTATAGTTCCTGCTGCCTGCAGACTCTCAGTACACGTCTGTTGACCCAGACTGACACGTAGAAATGTGACTATATAGGACAGAGTATGTACTTAAAATCAATCATTGGGAGGAATTAGCTAACAGTAAAGTTTCTTTTCATTGAAAACTTCCTAACAAATTATAAATATACAATTAGAATATAATATTCTTGGTTAATGGATATATTAACATGATGTTAGTTTATTGTAGGTTCAAACAAATCTCTGCTAAAATAGCCTGAATATGACTAGAAATACTGCAGTTTTATCATCAACAGAAACACACTGAGTTCTACCAGACATAAAGTGAATTATTTGACTGTAATTAATCCTAATTTACCTGCTTTAGTGGTACAATACATAAGATTGAGCCAGAGTTTTAGTTTAGAACATTAAAAAATGGACTAAATACATAAAACGAATGTGAAGAAATAACAGTACTGATGTCATGTTAAAGGTATCTGTACATAGATATCAGCTGAAGTACCTAAGAAGCTGGCCCAGGCCTGTATTGTCTCATAATCCCACCTTGTATCTGAGGGGTGACAGCAAGTCACTGTAGCGTCTGCTCTCAGACCAACAGGAGAGGAGGAGGAAGTAGCGTTGCCCCATCCAGCAGATAACCAACACCTAACACAGCATCTTTGGTGCAACAAATGACGACACAAACTGTGCCGGAAACATTCCAGAGCAGCGGCTTTGAAATGATCACTGATGCATCATCCAGCCAGACGAGACTTGGCAGCAGGTATCGTTTCAAATATGATCAGAGGCTTTTGAAATGAAGCGTGGGGGGCAGATTAAGAGCAGGGGACCTGCCAATCACTGCCCGTGGCGCTGGATGGCCACCGGTGAGACCAAATGCTGCAGCGGGTGGTGCGACTGTGGTGCCAGAGGAGACGGAGGAGAATCACCAGGATAAGAGCTGAGCCAACCCAGCTGCAACCAGGGCCTGCAGTCATGAGGAGGTGGAGCTGACAAGATGGGACTCAGACTGGACGAGTGAGGGGAAATCAGAGTATCCTTGTGCCCACATGTTTATAGAGAGCTGGCTGCATCTCAGTGTCCAGGATCAAGTTGTTGTGGACCAGCAGACTGAGCTGGACCTTTAAACCCAGACTGGGCTGAGCTCCGCACAACACTGATCTGTACAAAGCTTCTTGGGGCATTAAGAAAAGGTATAAGAGATTTGGAATGGGATGTTTAATGTTCTCTCTTTGTAAAGTGAGGAGCAGCAGAGAGGAGGTGGAAAGGAGGCTCCTTGGCTTTAAAATCAAGACACTTGGAATCAGTCTCTCCATGCAAAACACTGCTGGTTAATATGGAAACTCTCTACAAAATGTTTGATGAATACTCAGTGGGAGCATTTCCATAGAGAGCCACTTTGCATCAGCAGCACCATGCTCCACTGCTCTGGGAGAGTTTATAGTCCTGAGAGTTGAACACTGGATGACTGACAGCCGTCCTTCACAACAACAGAAGCCACAGAAATCCTCCTCATCACAAACATGACTCTGACCTCCGTCCTCATCTGGACTCTCCTCTGCTGCTGCTTCACAGGTAAAGTCCAGAGCATCAGACTCCTCTCCTCCATCAACATCCGTCCCTCTGAAATGAAGCCGACTAAACCGTGACGCTGCTTTATGTTTCTGTCTCTGTGTCCTCAGAGTCCAGAGGTCAGGTCACAGTGACTCAGCCTGGAGCAGTGAGATCTGCTGTGGGAGGCTCCGTCACCATCAGCTGTAGGATCAGTCAGGATGTTTATATTGGTAGCAGCAATCACCTTTTAGCCTGGTACCAACAGAGAGATGGAGAAACTCCTAAACGGCTCATTTACCACGCTAGCAGTCGAGCATCAGGAACTCCAGGTCGTTTTACAGGCAGTGGATCAAACTCTGACTTCACTCTGACCATCAGTGGAGTCCAGACTGAAGATGCAGCAGTTTACTACTGTAAGAGTCAACACTACATCAACAGTCAGTGGGTGTTCACACAGTGAAAAAGCGTCGTACAAAAACCTCCCTCAGTCAGACAGAACAGAAACTGAACTGACTGCTGCAGCTGGAAGCTACACACACACACACACACACACACACACACACACACATACACACACACACACACACACACACACACACACACACACAAACCTGTACTGAGGACTCTCATTAACATAATGCATTCTCCAAGCCTTTATCTTAACAGTCTGATCAAGCAGATTGAACGTTTCCCCACTGTTGCTTTAACAACCAATGAACATGGATCAAAACAAGTTCAATGACAAAAAAACAGTTTTGGTGTAAATCAATATTCCAGAATGTAGATGCTGAGACTGACCTATACTGATACCACACCTGTATGATATCAGGTGTTGGATCAATACAGTCTTTGTTTCATTGTAACACACATAAATAAAATATTTAACACATTTAGGTACAAATATTTAATAATCCTAACGTTTAATGTTTGATTTTAAAATCCCAGAAACATAATTTTTCTGAACTCAGAGCAGAAAAATAACAGCATAATCAGCTCTTCAAACTTAAATTAGTTTCATATTGATGTAAATTGAATCTTGTCATTGATACATTTTATTCAACTCAAACACTTTAGTGACTTGTTGATTAGATAACCTTTAGATACTGTATTATACAGCAGAATTCAGTACAGATTAGGACACTGAGCTTTATTTCCTGATAGAATTGCTGCATAACATTTTTAAAGTCTTAATTTTTCTTGGATAAATTCTTTGGATTAAATAAATCCACTGATTTAATTTGAGATAGCAACACATGAAGTATTCATTAACATTCATGGACACAGATGATTTGCTGAATAAATCTTTATTGTTTTAACACACACAGAATGTCAGCATTACTGTAAAGCAATAAAACAAGACAATATGTTCATTCTGCTGACAGACAGCAAATAAATGTCATATACTCATTTATACAAAGTGCTTTGGTGAAATTACACTGACTGGTTTCATTGTCATTGAGTTTAAAATCTCAAATTAGATTCATGTTATCACTTTATGCAGATGATACTCTGCTTTCTGTAAATAATCATTATTATCTAGACTTTTCTAATTCAGATCTTCAGAATAATTCCTTGGTGCAATTAAACAACACATGAACATTAGGCATTAGTTATGACAGAGAGCTTTGTGATTTACTACTGAAATGGTCTTAACCACATGTGTTCTTACCAACATTATTTAATTTAGATAAAACTGGAACAACAACAGTAGATTATCTACAGTCTTAAAATCTTTAAATAGTAATCTGGAAAACATGTACATTTACATGTACATGTTATTTTTGTTAATCTGGTTCTAATACATAATATGTGTCACAGAATGGAAATAAAGAGACATTTCAATGCCACTTTTATAACATACATGATAAAATCTTTATTGTTTTAAAATGTTGAAACCAGCCGCCAACATGGTAACGTTGAAATGAGTCATAAGAGAAAGAGAGAATCAGAGAGAGGGAAGTCAGACTGAGAGCAGTAGCAGAGTAAAACCAGTAGCAGAGTCCCAGTGGGTCAGCTCAGGACTGGGGACACTGGTTCCTCATCAGTGTCTCTGAGACTGGAGACTGGGAGCCCTGGGTGGCCTCACAGGTCACAGAGCCCACCTTCTTCCACTGGTCAGCAGGGAGCCTCAGGGTGCTGCTCCAGCTGTAGCGGCCGTCCTTCTCCAGCACCCCGGGGCTCCTGCTCTCCTCCCAGCTGAAGCTGCTGCTGCCGTCCACCTTCCAGGCCAGACTCCAGCCTGAGGGGAAGCCCTTGTTGGCCAGACACATCAGCGTGGCCTTCCCCTTCTCCAGCTCCTCACCGGAGGGGGGCAGCACCGTCAGGGTGGGACGGACATCACCTAGGAGACACCAATCAGCTTAGAGGACGGGGACCACACAGCTGTCAATCAACCACCAGACACTTGGACACCTTCACGATGTGAGAGAGCTGATTTTGTCCTTTAAGGAGTTTCTGTCAGGTGCTTTTTCTGCTCCACCAGTCACTCACTCACTCACACATTGTTTCACTTCCCTTTAAGAAGCCTCTCATGCACATCAGCACAGAGACAATCATCATCCAGAGTGACAAGAAATATATCAAACTACACTGGAAATAAAATATCAGCTACTGTCCTCATTTAAACACGTTCTCATTAAAATCATCCACATCATCAATTATACATTACCTTAAAGGATTTAATGAAAATGTGAAAAGCACAGAACATTAACTGACCACAATCGAATCAAATACGATTTCAGACATCATTACCAAACTGTTCAAGAGATTTTGACTGTTTCAAACTAAACATGGCACAATGAAGACATCTGAGATTTTGCACATTTCCAGATACCCATTTTTTATCTTCATTCTGTTCAAGTTTACACGTAGAACATGAATTTCAATTCATTGTAACAACAGTTATATTTTCTTGTGGAAACACAACACATATAACTGTTGTTATAACTAATCCTGGTGAATATTTTTACAGTTAGATTAACATTTTACTTTTGCTTCAAGCTGTTTAAATTTGAGCTTGACAGGAATATTTAAAGAAACGTTTAGTGAAGCTTCTCTGAGTTAGCCTTCATGATAAAGGAGCAGAAAGAAAAACATGTACAATTAAAGTTTTAGACACTGAACAAGCTGATTTATCTGCCTCAACATTTGAAAAATGATTCTAAAGCAGGATAAAGTATTTAGTTTTAGTGCAGAAACTTACTTCCAATATCCAGTCTGGTTCCTCCACCAAAAGTCCACCACAGTGATACAAACTCATTGAGCCGCCGTACAAAAACCTCTCAGTGTAAAGAGTCACGGCTCTCTGACTTTGTCTGAACTAAACCTACAAACCTGCACGATGCAACTTTACCATTAAAGTTGGAAATAACGATTTAACCTCAGGCTTAAGTTAAATCCATTGCAATTAGTTTTTTAGATCTCTTTTGCCAAAACTAACTTTGTCTTTTAGTGCAAAATATTTGTACAAAAATTATTCATCAAAGAGGAAAATCAACTATTTCTTGTGCCACACTGAATATGAAGGAAATAACAAGAGAAATAATTCCTGGAACAATAGAAATCCGGAACATTTGACTTACTTCCAATATCCAGTCTGGTTCCTCCACCAAAAGTCCTCCACAGTGATACAAACTCATTGAGCCGCCGTACAAAAACCTCTCAGTGTAAAGAGTCACGGCTCTCTGACTCTGACACAAACTCTACAGAAATAGTCTCTGATTATAAAATCTTTTCAGATAAAATGAAAACGGACAATAAAACGGAGGAACATATTTACAGAATGAATCATTTTATTTGATATAAATACATTTGAAAAGGAATTTATTGATCTTATGCAATTTATTTAAATAAAACATGACAGTCTAAAAAATTTTCTGCAAGCAAAAATGTAAAATCAAGTAAAATTAGTATTAAACAATTTTTAATCAATACTCTGATAAACTGATTGATCCATTCATAATGATCATCATCAGAGTAATCCATGTCCCTGTTGGGGTCAGTGGGAGCATTTCCATAGAGAGCCACTTTGCATCAGCAGCACCATGCTCCACTGCTCTGGGAGAGTTTATAGTCCTGAGAGTTGAACACTGGATGACTGACAGCCGTCCTTCACAACAACAGAAGCCACAGAAATCCTCCTCATCACAAACATGACTCTGACCTCCGTCCTCATCTGGACTCTCCTCTGCTGCTGCTTCACAGGTAAAGTCCAGAGCATCAGACTCCTCTCCTCTACCAACATCCGTCCCTCTGAAATGAAGCCGACTAAACTGTGACGCTGCTTTATGTTTCTGTCTCTGTGCCCTCAGAGTCCAGAGGTCAGTACACAGCGACTCAGCCTGGAGCAGTGAGCTCTGCTGTGGGAGGCTCCGTCACCATCAGCTGTAGGATCAGTCAGAAAGTTTATAATGGAGACTATTTAGCCTGGTACCAACAGAGAGATGGAGAAACTCCTAAACTGCTTGTTTATCGTGCTAGCACTCGAGCATCAGGAACTCCAGATCGTTTTACAGGCAGTGGATCAAACTCTGACTTCACTCTGACCATCAGTGGAGTCCAGACTGAAGATGCAGCAGTTTACTACTGTCAGAGTGCACACAGCATCAACAGTCAGTATGTGTTCACACAGTGAAAAAGCGTCGTACAAAAACCTCCCTCAGTCAGACAGAACAGAAACTGAACTGACTGCTGCAGCTGGAAGCTACACACACTCACACACACACACACACACACTTGTATTGAGGACTCTAATTAACATAATCCATTCTCCAAGCCTTTATCTTAACAGTTTGATCAAGCAGATTGAACGTTTCCCCACTGTTGCTTTAACAACCAATGAACATGGATCAAAACAAGTTCAATGACGAAAACCGGTTTTGGTGTAAATCAATATTCCAGAATGTAGATGCTGAGACTGACCTATACTGATACCACACCTGTATGATATCAGGTGTTAGAACAATACAGTCTTTGTTTCACTGTAACACACAACAACAAAATACTTAACACATTTATGTACAAATATTTAATAATCCTAATGTTTAATGTTTGATTTAAAATCTCAGAAACATAATTTTTCTGAACTCAGAGCAGAAAAATAACAGCATAATCAGCTCTTCAAACATAAATTAGTTTCATGTCGATGTAAATTGAATCTTGTCATTAATACATTTTATTCAACTCAAACACTTTAGTGACTTGTTGATTAGATAACCTTTAGAAACTGTATTATACAGCAGAATTCAGTACAGATTAGGACACTGAGCTTTTTTTCCTGATAGAATTGCTACATAACATTTTCAAAGTCTTAATTTTTCTTGGATAAATTCTTTGGATTAAATAAATCCACTGATTTAATTTAAGATAGCAAAACATGAAGTATTTATTAACATTCATGGACACAGCTGATTTGCTGAATAAATCTTTATTGTTTTAACACACACAGAATGTCAGCATGACTGTAAAGCAATAAAACAAGACAATATGTTGATTCAGACAGACAGCAAATAAATGTCATATACTCATTTATATAAAGTGTTTTGGTGAAATTACACTGACTGGTTTCATTGTTATTGAGTTTAAATTAGATTCATGTTATCACTTTATGCAGATGATACTCTGCTTTCTGTAAATAATCATTATTATCTAGACTTTTCTAATTCAGATCTTCAGAATAATTCCTTGGTACAATTAAACAACACATGAACATTAGGCATTCGTTATGACAGAGAGCTTTGTGAATAATTTAATTTGATATAAATACATTTGAAAAGGAATTCATTGAATTTTATGCAGTTTATTTAAATAAAACATGACAGTCTAAAAAATTGTTTCCCAGCAAAAATGTAAAATTTAATAAAATTGGCATTAAACCACTTTTAATCAATACTCTGATAAACTGATTGCTTCATTCGTAATGATCATCATCAGAGTAATCCATGTCCCTGTTGGGGTCAGTGGGAGCATTTCCATAGAGAGCCACTTTGCATCAGCAGCACCATGCTCCACTGCTCTGGGAGAGTTTATAGTCCTGAGAGTTGAACACTGGATGACTGACAGCCGTCCTTCACAACAACAGAAGCCACAGAAATCCTCCTCATCACAAACATGACTCTGACCTCCGTCCTCATCTGGACTCTCCTCTGCTTTACTCACGGTGAGGAAAATCATCTTTCTGTGATGTGAAAATCATTTGTTGTGTGAGTTTCAGCTCACCATCTCATGTCCTGTGCTTCTTCTCTTTCCTCAGGCTCTGTTGGACAAAATGTTGTCTTGACTCAGCCAGCAGCCAAAGCAGTCCAGCTGGGTCAAACTGTTTCTATTGACTGTAAAGCCAGTCCAAAAGTTGCTCACTACACTGGCTCACAGTATCACCTGGCCTGGTACCATCAGAAAACTGGAGAAACTCCTAAAGCTCTGATCTACTTAACATCGGAAAGATTTTCAGGAGTTTCATCCAGATTTAGTGGAAGTGGAGCAGGGAATGGAGTTGACTTCACTCTGACCATCAGTGGATTACAGACTGAAGATGCAGGAGTTTACTACTGTCAGAGTCTACACTACATCAACAGTCAGCTTGTGTTCACACAGTGAAAAAGCGTCGTACAAAAACCTCCCTCAGTCAGACAGAACAGAAACTGAACTGACTGCTGCAGCTGGTGCAGAGACTGATACAGTTCACTGAGAACACACACACACACACTCACACAAAGTTAAATCCACTAGAGCAGAACCAATTAATGAAACAAAACTCTTCATAATTTCTTAGAATTTGTAGAAAACAGTTTTCCAGCTGATCACAGTATCATGAGTTCTTCCTCCAAGTTGGTCAATAGCTGCAGAACCAGAAAATCACCTTGTCACTATGTTCTTTATAGTTCCTGCTGCCTGCAGACTCTCAGTACACGTCTGTTGACCCAGACTGACACGTAGAAATGTGACTATATAGGACAGAGTATGTACTTAAAATCAATCATTGGGAGGAATTAGCTAACAGTAAAGTTTCTTTTCATTGAAAACTTCCTAACAAATTATAAATATACAATTAGAATATAATATTCTTGGTTAATGGATATATTAACATGATGTTAGTTTATTGTAGGTTCAAACAAATCTCTGCTAAAATAGCCTGAATATGAGTAGAAATACTTCAGTTTTATCATCTACAGAAACACACTGAGTTCTACCAGACATACAGTGAATTATTTGACTGTAATTAATCCTAATTTACCTGCTTTAGTGGTACAATACATAAGATTGAGCCAGAGTTTTAGTTTAGAGCATTAAAAAATGGACTAAATACATAAAACGAATGTGAAGAAATAACAGTACTGATGTCATGTTAAAGGTATCTGTACATAGATATCAGCTGAAGTACCTAAGAAGCTGGCCCAGGCCTGTATTGTCTCATAATCCCACCTTGTATCTGAGGGGTGACAGCAAGTCACTGTAGCGTCTGCTCTCAGACCAACAGGAGAGGAGGAGGAAGTAGCGTTGCCCCATCCAGCAGATAACCAACACCTAACACAGCATCTTTGGTGCAACAAATGACGACACAAACTGTGCCGGAAACATTCCAGAGCAGCGGCTTTGAAATGATCACTGATGCATCATCCAGCCAGACGAGACTTGGCAGCAGGTATCGTTTCAAATATGATCAGAGGCTTTTGAAATGAAGCGTGGGGGGCAGATTAAGAGCAGGGGACCTGCCAATCACTGCCCGTGGCGCTGGATGGCCACCGGTGAGACCAAATGCTGCAGCGGGTGGTGCGACTGTGGTGCCAGAGGAGACGGAGGAGAATCACCAGGATAAGAGCTGAGCCAACCCAGCTGCAACCAGGGCCTGCAGTCATGAGGAGGTGGAGCTGACAAGATGGGACTCAGACTGGACGAGTGAGGGGAAATCAGAGTATCCTTGTGCCCACATGTTTATAGAGAGCTGGCTGCATCTCAGTGTCCAGGATCAAGTTGTTGTGGACCAGCAGACTGAGCTGGACCTTTAAACCCAGACTGGGCTGAGCTCCGCACAACACTGATCTGTACAAAGCTTCTTGGGGCATTAAGAAAAGGTATAAGAGATTTGGAATGGGATGTTTAATGTTCTCTCTTTGTAAAGTGAGGAGCAGCAGAGAGGAGGTGTAAAGGAGGCTCCTTGGCTTTAAAATCAAGACACTTGGAATCAGTCTCTCCATGCAAAACACTGCTGGTTAATATGGAAACTCTCTACAAAATGTTTGATGAATACTCAGTGGGAGCATTTCCATAGAGAGCCACTTTGCATCAGCAGCACCATGCTCCACTGCTCTGGGAGAGTTTATAGTCCTGAGAGTTGAACACTGGATGACTGACAGCCGTCCTTCACAACAACAGAAGCCACAGAAATCCTCCTCATCACAAACATGACTCTGACCTCCGTCCTCATCTGGACTCTCCTCTGCTGCTGCTTCACAGGTAAAGTCCAGAGCATCAGACTCCTCTCCTCCATCAACATCCGTCCCTCTGAAATGAAGCCGACTAAACCATGACGCTGCTTTATGTTTCTGTCTCTGTGCCCTCAGAGTCCAGAGGTCAGGTCACAGTGACTCAGCCTGGAGCAGTGAGATCTGCTGTGGGAGGCTCCGTCACCATCAGCTGTAAGATCAGTCAGAAAGTTTATAGTGGGAACCTTTTAGCCTGGTACCAACAGAGAGATGGAGAAACTCCTAAACTGCTCATTTACTACGCTAGCAGTCGAGCATCAGGAACTCCAGGTCGTTTTACAGGCAGTGGATCAAACTCTGACTTCACTCTGACCATCAGTGGAGTCCAGACTGAAGATGCAGCAGTTTACTACTGTCAGAGTGTACACTACATCAACAGTCAGGATGTGTTCACACAGTGAAAAAGCGTCGTACAAAAACCTCCCTCAGTCAGACAGAACAGAAACTGAACTGACTGCTGCAGCTGGAAGCTACACACACACACACACACACACACACACACACATACACACACACACACACACACACACACACACAAACCTGTACTGAGGACTCTCATTAACATAATCCATTCTCCAAGCCTTTATCTTAACAGTTTGATCAAGCAGATTGAACGTTTCCCCACTGTTGCTTTAAGAACCAATGAACATGGATCAAAACAAGTTCAATGACAAAAAACAGTTTTGGTGTAAATCAATATTCCAGAATGTAGATGCTGAGACTGACCTATACTGATACCACACCTGTATGATATCAGGTGTTGGATCAATACAGTCTTTGCTTCATTGTAACACACATAAATAAAATATTTAACACATTTAGGTACAAATATTTAATAATCCTAACGTTTAATGTTTGATTTTAAAATCCCAGAAACATAATTTTTCTGAACTCAGAGCAGAAAAATAACAGAATAATCAGCTCTTCAAACTTAAATTAGTTTCATATTGATGTAAATTGAATCTTGTCATTAATACATTTTATTCAACTCAGTTTGAGTGGCTTGTTGATTAGATAACCTTTAGAAACTGTATTATACAGCAGAATTCAGTACAGATAAGGACAGTGAGCTTTATTTCCTGATAGAATTGCTACATAACATTTTCAAAGTCTTAATTTTTCTTGGATAAATTCTTTGGATTAAATAAACCAACTGATTTAATTTAAGATAGCAACACATGAAGTATTGATTAACATTCATGGACACAGCTGATTTGCTGAATAAGTCTTTATTGTTTTAACACACACAGAATGTCAGCATGACTGTAAAGCAATAAAACAAGACAATATGTTGATTCTGCTGACAGACAGCAAATAAATGTCATATACTCATTTATATAAAGTGCTTTGGTGAAATTACACTGACTGGTTTCATTGTTATTGAGTTTAAAATCTCAAATTAGATTCATGTTATCACTTTATGCAGATGATACTCTGCTTCCTGTAAATAATCATTATTATCTAGACTTTTCTAATTCAGGTCTTCAGAATAATTCCTTGGTACAATTAAACAACACATGAACATTAGGCATTAGTTATGACAGAGAGCTTTGTGATTTACTACTGAAATGGTCTTAACCACATGTGTTCTTACCAACATTATTTAATGTAGATAAAACTGGAACAACAACAGTAGCTTAATTATTAAAATCTTTAAAAAGTAATCTGGAAAATGTGCATTATTTTTGTTAATCTGGTTCTAATACATAATATGTGTCACAGAATGGAAATAAAGAGAAATTTCAATGCCGCTTTTATAACATACATGATAAAATCTTTATTGTTTTAAAATGTTGAAACCAGCCGCCAACATGGTAACGTTGAAATGAGTCATAAGAGAAAGAGAGAATCAGAGAGAGGGAAGTCAGACTGAGAGCAGTAGCAGAGTAAAACCAGTAGCAGAGTCCCAGTGGGTCAGCTCAGGACTGGGGACACTGGTTCCTCATCAGTGTCTCTGAGACTGGAGACTGGGAGCCCTGGGTGGCCTCACAGGTCACAGAGCCCACCTTCTTCCACTGGTCAGCAGGGAGCCTCAGGGTGCTGCTCCAGCTGTAGCGGCCGTCCTTCTCCAGCACCCCGGGGCTCCTGCTCTCCTCCCAGCTGAAGCTGCTGCTGCCGTCCACCTTCCAGGCCAGACTCCAGCCTGAGGGGAAGCCCTTGTTGGCCAGACACATCAGCGTGGCCTTCCCCTTCTCCAGCTCCTCACCGGAGGGGGGCAGCACCGTCAGGGTGGGACGGACATCACCTAGGAGACACCAATCAGCTTAGAGGACGGGGACCACACAGCTGTCAATCAACCACCAGACACTTGGACACCTTCACGATGTGAGAGAGCTGATTTTGTCCTTTAAGGAGTTTCTGTCAGGTGCTTTTTCTGCTCCACCAGTCACTCACTCACTCACACATTGTTTCACTTCCCTTTAAGAAGCCTCTCATGCACATCAGCACAGAGAGAATCATCATCCAGAGTGACAAGAAATATATCAAACTACACTGGAAATAAAATATCAGCTACTGTCCTCATTTAAACACGTTCTCATTAAAATCATCCACATCATCAATTATACATTACCTTAAAGGATTTAATGAAAATGTTAAAAGCACAGAGAATTAACTGACCACAATCAAATCAAATACGATTTCAGACATCATTACCAAACTGTTCAAGAGATTTTCACAGTTTCAAACTAAACATGGCACAATGAAGACATCTGAGATTTTGCACATTTCCAGATACCCATTTTTTATCTTCATTCTGTTCAAGTTTACACGTAGAACATGAATTTCAATTCATTGTAACAACAGTTATATTTTCTTGTGGAAACACAACACATATAACTGTTGTTATAACTAATCCTGGTGAATATTTTTACAGTTAGATTAACATTTTACTTTTGCTTCAAGCTGTTTAAATTTGAGTTTGACAGGAATATTTAAAGAAACGTTTAGTGAAGCTTCTCTGAGTTAGCCTTCATGATGAAGGAGCAGAAAGAAAAACATGTACATTAAAAGACTTACACACTGAACAAGCTGATTTATCTGCCTCAACATTTGAAAAATTATTCTAAAGCAGGATAAAGTATTTAGTTTTAGTGCAGAAACTTACTTCCAATATCCAGTCTGGTTCCTCCACCAAAAGTCCACCACAGTGATACAAACTCATTGAGCCGCCGTACAAAAACCTCTCAGTGTAAAGAGTCACGGCTCTCTGACTTTGTCTGAACTAAACCTACAAACCTGCACGATGCAACTTTACCATTAAAGTTGGAAATAATGATTTATCCTCTGGCTTAATTTAAATCTGTTGCAATTAGTTTTTTAGATCTCTTTTGACAAAGCTAACTTTGTCTTTTAGTGCAAAATATTTGTGCAAAAATTATTCATCAAAGAGGAAAATCAACTATTTCTCGTGCCACACTGAATATGAAGGAAATAACAAGAAAAATAATTCCTGAAATAATAGAAATCTGGAACATTTGACTTACTTCCAATATCCAGTCTGGTTCCTCCACCAAAAGTCAACCACAGTGATACAAACTCATTGAGCCGCCGTACAAAAACCTCTCAGTGTAAAGAGTCACGGCTCTCTGACTCTGACACAAACTCTACAGAAATAGTCTCTGATTATAAAATCTTTTCAGCTAAAATGAAAATGGACAATAAAACGGAGGAACATATTCACACAACGAATAATTTTATTTGATATAAATACATTTGAAAAGGAATTTATTGATTTTTATGCAATTTATTCAAATAAAACAGTCTAAAAAATTGTCTCCAAGCAAAAATTTAAAAATTAAATGAAATTAGTATCAAACAATTTTTAATCAATACTCTGATGAACTGATTGATCCATTCGTAATGATCATCATCAGAGTAATCCATGTCCCTGTTGGGGTCAGTGGGAGCATTTCCATAGAGAGCCACTTTGCATCAGCAGCACCATGCTCCACTGCTCTGGGAGAGTTTATAGTCCTGAGAGTTGAACACTGGATGACTGACAGCCGTCCTTCACAACAACAGAAGCCACAGAAATCCTCCTCATCACAAACATGACTCTGACCTCCGTCCTCATCTGGACTCTCCTCTGCTGCTGCTTCACAGGTAAAGTCCAGAGCATCAGACTCCTCTCCTCCATCAACATCCGTCCCTCTGAAATGAAGCCGACTAAACCATGACGCTGCTTTATGTTTCTGTCTCTGTGCCCTCAGAGTCCAGAGGTCAGGTCACAGTGACTCAGCCTGGAGCAGTGAGATCTGCTGTGGGAGGCTCCGTCACCATCAGCTGTAAGATCAGTCAGAAAGTTTATAGTGGGAACCTTTTAGCCTGGTACCAACAGAGAGATGGAGAAACTCCTAAACTGCTCATTTACTACGCTAGCAGTCGAGCATCAGGAACTCCAGGTCGTTTTACAGGCAGTGGATCAAACTCTGACTTCACTCTGACCATCAGTGGAGTCCAGACTGAAGATGCAGCAGTTTACTACTGTCAGAGTGTACACTACATCAACAGTCAGGATGTGTTCACACAGTGAAAAAGCGTCGTACAAAAACCTCCCTCAGTCAGACAGAACAGAAACTGAACTGACTGCTGCAGCTGGAAGCTACACACACACACACACACACACACACACACACATACACACACACACACACACACACACACACACAAACCTGTACTGAGGACTCTCATTAACATAATCCATTCTCCAAGCCTTTATCTTAACAGTTTGATCAAGCAGATTGAACGTTTCCCCACTGTTGCTTTAAGAACCAATGAACATGGATCAAAACAAGTTCAATGACAAAAAACAGTTTTGGTGTAAATCAATATTCCAGAATGTAGATGCTGAGACTGACCTATACTGATACCACACCTGTATGATATCAGGTGTTGGATCAATACAGTCTTTGCTTCATTGTAACACACATAAATAAAATATTTAACACATTTAGGTACAAATATTTAATAATCCTAACGTTTAATGTTTGATTTTAAAATCCCAGAAACATAATTTTTCTGAACTCAGAGCAGAAAAATAACAGAATAATCAGCTCTTCAAACTTAAATTAGTTTCATATTGATGTAAATTGAATCTTGTCATTAATACATTTTATTCAACTCAGTTTGAGTGGCTTGTTGATTAGATAACCTTTAGAAACTGTATTATACAGCAGAATTCAGTACAGATAAGGACAGTGAGCTTTATTTCCTGATAGAATTGCTACATAACATTTTCAAAGTCTTAATTTTTCTTGGATAAATTCTTTGGATTAAATAAACCAACTGATTTAATTTAAGATAGCAACACATGAAGTATTGATTAACATTCATGGACACAGCTGATTTGCTGAATAAGTCTTTATTGTTTTAACACACACAGAATGTCAGCATGACTGTAAAGCAATAAAACAAGACAATATGTTGATTCTGCTGACAGACAGCAAATAAATGTCATATACTCATTTATATAAAGTGCTTTGGTGAAATTACACTGACTGGTTTCATTGTTATTGAGTTTAAAATCTCAAATTAGATTCATGTTATCACTTTATGCAGATGATACTCTGCTTCCTGTAAATAATCATTATTATCTAGACTTTTCTAATTCAGGTCTTCAGAATAATTCCTTGGTACAATTAAACAACACATGAACATTAGGCATTAGTTATGACAGAGAGCTTTGTGATTTACTACTGAAATGGTCTTAACCACATGTGTTCTTACCAACATTATTTAATGTAGATAAAACTGGAACAACAACAGTAGCTTAATTATTAAAATCTTTAAAAAGTAATCTGGAAAATGTGCATTATTTTTGTTAATCTGGTTCTAATACATAATATGTGTCACAGAATGGAAATAAAGAGAAATTTCAATGCCGCTTTTATAACATACATGATAAAATCTTTATTGTTTTAAAATGTTGAAACCAGCCGCCAACATGGTAACGTTGAAATGAGTCATAAGAGAAAGAGAGAATCAGAGAGAGGGAAGTCAGACTGAGAGCAGTAGCAGAGTAAAACCAGTAGCAGAGTCCCAGTGGGTCAGCTCAGGACTGGGGACACTGGTTCCTCATCAGTGTCTCTGAGACTGGAGACTGGGAGCCCTGGGTGGCCTCACAGGTCACAGAGCCCACCTTCTTCCACTGGTCAGCAGGGAGCCTCAGGGTGCTGCTCCAGCTGTAGCGGCCGTCCTTCTCCAGCACCCCGGGGCTCCTGCTCTCCTCCCAGCTGAAGCTGCTGCTGCCGTCCACCTTCCAGGCCAGACTCCAGCCTGAGGGGAAGCCCTTGTTGGCCAGACACATCAGCGTGGCCTTCCCCTTCTCCAGCTCCTCACCGGAGGGGGGCAGCACCGTCAGGGTGGGACGGACATCACCTAGGAGACACCAATCAGCTTAGAGGACGGGGACCACACAGCTGTCAATCAACCACCAGACACTTGGACACCTTCACGATGTGAGAGAGCTGATTTTGTCCTTTAAGGAGTTTCTGTCAGGTGCTTTTTCTGCTCCACCAGTCACTCACTCACTCACACATTGTTTCACTTCCCTTTAAGAAGCCTCTCATGCACATCAGCACAGAGAGAATCATCATCCAGAGTGACAAGAAATATATCAAACTACACTGGAAATAAAATATCAGCTACTGTCCTCATTTAAACACGTTCTCATTAAAATCATCCACATCATCAATTATACATTACCTTAAAGGATTTAATGAAAATGTTAAAAGCACAGAGAATTAACTGACCACAATCAAATCAAATACGATTTCAGACATCATTACCAAACTGTTCAAGAGATTTTCACAGTTTCAAACTAAACATGGCACAATGAAGACATCTGAGATTTTGCACATTTCCAGATACCCATTTTTTATCTTCATTCTGTTCAAGTTTACACGTAGAACATGAATTTCAATTCATTGTAACAACAGTTATATTTTCTTGTGGAAACACAACACATATAACTGTTGTTATAACTAATCCTGGTGAATATTTTTACAGTTAGATTAACATTTTACTTTTGCTTCAAGCTGTTTAAATTTGAGTTTGACAGGAATATTTAAAGAAACGTTTAGTGAAGCTTCTCTGAGTTAGCCTTCATGATGAAGGAGCAGAAAGAAAAACATGTACATTAAAAGACTTACACACTGAACAAGCTGATTTATCTGCCTCAACATTTGAAAAATTATTCTAAAGCAGGATAAAGTATTTAGTTTTAGTGCAGAAACTTACTTCCAATATCCAGTCTGGTTCCTCCACCGAACGTGTACCACAGTGATACAAACTCATTGAGCCGCCGTACAAAAACCTCTCAGTGTAAAGAGTCACGGCTCTCTGACTTTGTCTGAACTAAACCTACAAACCTGCACGATGCAACTTTACCATTAAAGTTGGAAATAATGATTTATCCTCTGGCTTAATTTAAATCTGTTGCAATTAGTTTTTTAGATCTCTTTTGACAAAGCTAACTTTGTCTTTTAGTGCAAAATATTTGTGCAAAAATTATTCATCAAAGAGGAAAATCAACTATTTCTCGTGCCACACTGAATATGAAGGAAATAACAAGAAAAATAATTCCTGAAATAATAGAAATCTGGAACATTTGACTTACTTCCAATATCCAGTCTGGTTCCTCCACCAAAAGTCAACCACAGTGATACAAACTCATTGAGCCGCCGTACAAAAACCTCTCAGTGTAAAGAGTCACGGCTCTCTGACTCTGACACAAACTCTACAGAAATAGTCTCTGATTATAAAATCTTTTCAGCTAAAATGAAAATGGACAATAAAACGGAGGAACATATTCACACAACGAATAATTTTATTTGATATAAATACATTTGAAAAGGAATTTATTGATTTTTATGCAATTTATTCAAATAAAACAGTCTAAAAAATTGTCTCCAAGCAAAAATTTAAAAATTAAATGAAATTAGTATCAAACAATTTTTAATCAATACTCTGATGAACTGATTGATCCATTCGTAATGATCATCATCAGAGTAATCCATGTCCCTGTTGGGGTCAGTGGGAGCATTTCCATAGAGAGCCACTTTGCATCAGCAGCACCATGCTCCACTGCTCTGGGAGAGTTTATAGTCCTGAGAGTTGAACACTGGATGACTGACAGCCGTCCTTCACAACAACAGAAGCCACAGAAATCCTCCTCATCACAAACATGACTCTGACCTCCGTCCTCATCTGGACTCTCCTCTGCTGCTGCTTCACAGGTAAAGTCCAGAGCATCAGACTCCTCTCCTCCATCAACATCCGTCCCTCTGAAATGAAGCCGACTAAACCGTGACGCTGCTTTATGTTTCTGTCTCTGTGTCCTCAGAGTCCAGAGGTCAGGTCACAGTGACTCAGCCTGGAGCAGTGAGCTCTGCTGTGGGAGGCTCCGTCACCATCAGCTGTAAGATCAGTCAGAAAGTTTATAGTGGGAACCTTTTAGCCTGGTACCAACAGAGAGATGGAGAAACTCCTAAACTGCTCATTTACTACGCTAGCACTCGAGAATCAGGAACTCCAGATCGTTTTACAGGCAGTGGATCAAACTCTGACTTCACTCTGACCATCAGTGGAGTCCAGACTGAAGATGCAGCAGTTTACTACTGTCAGAGTTTTCATGTTATCAACAGTCAGCATGTGTTCACACAGTGAAAAAGCGTCGTACAAAAACCTCCCTCAGTCAGACAGAACAGAAACTGAACTGACTGCTGCAGCTGGAAGCTACACACACACACACACACACACACACACACACACACACTCTCTAACTCAAGTATATAAAAGCATCATACACCTCATGTCCTCTCTCTGTAAAAACACATTCCCATAAAGATCTCTTTTCATGTCCATTAACCCCTTGGCTGCCTGGATTAGTAGATGGATCAGAGTTTCAAACATCAGATCAGAGTCACAGTGGGTAAAGTAGAGTGGCCTGAAACTGTACTCAAGAAAACACACTGAAGTGGAATAAACATTAAAGTTGTCACCAACATAACCACATGAATTTGAGTACAAAAGCATCTGTGGGACAAAAAAGAGTAAATGTGAAAGAGTAATTATGAGGAGTGTCAACATTCAGTGTGTTTAGTGGAACTGACTGGCTGAATCCACAATGCAGACACAGAACACGATTGGTTTGAAGACAATTAGATTGAATAGAAACACAAAAAGTGGAGCGAAAATGAGGAAGGGACCAGGGGAAGCAGGCTGGAGGTGCAGGTAGCAGGGCTGGAAGGGACACCAGGGTAGCTGACGGGAGAGGGAGACAAAACCGGAGCAGAGACGAGGAACAAGAATATCAATAGTAGTGAGGAACGGCTGGACTGAGAGCCTGAAGTGCACCATCGGAAACGGACAATCTGGCGGTGAGGGAATGAACAGAGCTGGATTAAATAGACAGGGAAGGCGTGGGCAGCCTGATTGCCGATCGGGAACAGGTGTGTGATGTTTGCAGGTGTGTGGGTGGAATGACGTGAGTAACCTCCTCGACTCTGCTCCGGTTCCAGATAGAGGGAGACAAACACACATGAGGGAAAAGGACAGGGAAAGATAACAGGATCCTAACACAGTGTCCTTAAACTTTGATAATTCCAGTATAGATGTCTCAGGTCCCAGTTCCCATCACAGACACCCACAGATCAGGTGTGAACCCACCACATCCAGGTCTGTCCAGTCACATGGAGACAGTGAAATTACACAAGAGGCCAAATCTGTCTGTAGTCTGACTGAGAATGTCTGATATCAGACGTGTCGTTTCTCGTTTGTTTGCTCATGAAAACACCACAATACAATTATTCCCCTTCTTTTAGCCCATATCATGATCAGGAATTAGAGCAGGTTTCCTGGTTACTTATTCTTCCCTCTCAAATGGACAGAATGCAAATGTGTGTTGCACAAAAGTCCCTGTTGGGGTCAGTGGGAGCATTTCCATAGAGAGCCACTTTGCATCAGCAGCACCATGCTCCACTGCTCTGGGAGAGTTTATAGTCCTGAGAGTTGAACACTGGATGACTGACAGCCGTCCTTCACAACAACAGAAGCCACAGAAATCCTCCTCATCACAAACATGACTCTGACCTCCGTCCTCATCTGGACTCTCCTCTGCTTTACTCACGGTGAGGAAAATCATCTTTCTGTGATGTGAAAATCATTTGTTGTTTGAGTTTCAGCTCACCATCTCATGTCCTGTGCTTCTTCTCTTTCCTCAGGCTCTGTTGGACAAAATGTTGTCTTGACTCAGCCAGCAGCCAAAGCAGTCCAGCTGGGTCAAACTGTTTCTATTGACTGTAAAGCCAGTCCAAAAGTTGCTCACTACTCTGGCTCACAGTATTTCCTGGCCTGGTACCATCAGAAAACTGGAGAAACTCCTAAAGCTCTGATCTACAGAACATCGGACAGATTGTCAGGAGTTTCATCCAGATTTAGTGGAAGTGGAGCAGGGAATGGAGTTGACTTCACTCTGACCATCAGTGGATTACAGGCTGAAGATGCAGGAGTTTACTACTGTCAGAGTTATCACAGCATCAACAGTCAGAATGTGTTCACACAGTGAAAAAGCGTCGTACAAAAACCTCCCTCAGTCAGACAGAACAGAAACTGAACTGACTGCTGCAGCTGGTGCAGAGACTGATACAGTTCACTGAGAACACACACACACTCACACAAAGTTAAATCCACTAGAGCAGAACCAATTAATGAAACAAAACTCTTCATAATTTCTTAGAATTTGTAGAAAACAGTTTTCCAGCTGATCACAGTATCATCAGTTCTTCCTCCAAGTTGGTCAATAGCTGCAGAACCAGAAAATCACCTTGTCACTATGTTCTTTATAGTTCCTGCTGCCTGCAGACTCTCAGTACACGTCTGTTGACCCAGACTGACACGTAGAAATGTGACTATATAGGACAGAGTATGTACTTAAAATCAATCATTGGGAGGAATTAGCTAACAGTAAAGTTTCTTTTCATTGAAAACTTCCTAACAAATTATAAATATACAATTAGAATATAATATTCTTGGTTAATGGATATATTAACATGATGTTAGTTTATTGTAGGTTCAAACAAATCTCTGCTAAAATAGCCTGAATATGAGTAGAAATACTGCAGTTTTATCATCAACAGAAACACACTGAGTTCTACCAGACATAAAGTGAATTATTTGACTGTAATTAATCCTAATTTACCTGCTTTAGTGGTACAATACATAAGATTGAGCCAGAGTTTTAGTTTAGAGCATTAAAAAATGGACTAAATACATAAAACGAATGTGAAGAAATAACAGTACTGATGTCATGTTAAAGGTATCTGTACATAGATATCAGCTGAAGTACCTAAGAAGCTGGCCCAGGCCTGTATTGTCTCATAATCCCACTTTGTATCTGAGGGGTGACAGCAAGTCACTGTAGCGTCTGCTCTCAGACCAACAGGAGAGGAGGAGGAAGTAGCGTTGCCCCATCCAGCAGATAACCAACACCTAACACAGCATCTTTGGTGCAACAAATGACGACACAAACTGTGCCGGAAACATTCCAGAGCAGCGGCTTTGAAATGATCACTGATGCATCATCCAGCCAGACGAGACTTGGCAGCAGGTATCGTTTCAAATATGATCAGAGGCTTTTGAAATGAAGCGTGGGGGGCAGATTAAGAGCAGGGGACCTGCCAATCACTGCCCGTGGCGCTGGATGGCCACCGGTGAGACCAAATGCTGCAGCGGGTGGTGCGACTGTGGTGCCAGAGGAGACGGAGGAGAATCACCAGGATAAGAGCTGAGCCAACCCAGCTGCAACCAGGGCCTGCAGTCATGAGGAGGTGGAGCTGACAAGATGGGACTCAGACTGGACGAGTGAGGGGAAATCAGAGTATCCTTGTGCCCACATGTTTATAGAGAGCTGGCTGCATCTCAGTGTCCAGGATCAAGTTGTTGTGGACCAGCAGACTGAGCTGGACCTTTAAACCCAGACTGGGCTGAGCTCCGCACAACACTGATCTGTACAAAGCTTCTTGGGGCATTAAGAAAAGGTATAAGAGATTTGGAATGGGATGTTTAATGTTCTCTCTTTGTAAAGTGAGGAGCAGCAGAGAGGAGGTGGAAAGGAGGCTCCTTGGCTTTAAAATCAAGACACTTGGAATCAGTCTCTCCATGCAAAACACTGCTGGTTAATATGGAAACTCTCTACGAAATGTTTGATGAATACTCAGTGGGAGCATTTCCATAGAGAGCCACTTTGCATCAGCAGCACCATGCTCCACTGCTCTGGGAGAGTTTATAGTCCTGAGAGTTGAACACTGGATGACTGACAGCCGTCCTTCACAACAACAGAAGCCACAGAAATCCTCCTCATCACAAACATGACTCTGACCTCCGTCCTCATCTGGACTCTCCTCTGCTGCTGCTTCACAGGTAAAGTCCAGAGCATCAGACTCCTCTCCTCTACCAACATCCGTCCCTCTGAAATGAAGCCGACTAAACCGTGACGCTGCTTTATGTTTCTGTCTCTGTGTCCTCAGAGTCCAGAGGTCAGGTCACAGTGACTCAGCCTGGAGCAGTGAGATCTGCTGTGGGAGGCTCCGTCACCATCAGCTGTAAGACCAGTCAGGATGTTTATATCTATAACAGCAATCACCTTTTAGCCTGGTACCAACAGAGAGATGGAGAAACTCCTAAACTGCTCATTTACTACACTAGCACTCGAGCATCAGGAACTCCAGATCGTTTTACAGGCAGTGGATCAAACTCTGACTTCACTCTGACCATCAGTGGAGTCCAGACTGAAGATGCAGCAGTTTACTACTGTCAGAGTCGACACAGCATCAACAGTCAGGCTGTGTTCACACAGTGAAAAAGCGTCGTACAAAAACCTCCCTCAGTCAGACAGAACAGAAACTGAACTGACTGCTGCAGCTGGAAGCTACACACACACACACACACACACACACACACACACACACACACACACACAAACTTGTATTGAGGACTCTCATTAACATAATCCATTCTCCAAGCCTTTATCTTAACAGTTTGATCAAGCAGATTGAACGTTTCCCCACTGTTGCTTTAACAACCAATGAACATGGATCAAAACAAGTTCAATGACAAAAACCAGTTTTGGTGTAAATCAATATTCCAGAATGTAGATGCTGAGACTGACCTATACTGATACCACACCTGTATGATATAAGGTTTAGAACAATACAGTCTTTGTTTCACTGTAACACACAGCAATAAAATATTTAACACATTTACTTAAAAATATTTAATAATCCTAACGTTTAATGTTTGATTTTAAAATCCCAGAAACATAATTTTTTTGAACTCAGAGCAGAAAAATAACAGCATAATCAGCTCTTCAAACATAAATTAGTTTCATATTGATGTAAATTGAATCTTGTCATTAATACATTTTATTCAACTCAAACACTTTAGTGGCTTGTTGATTAGATAACCTTTAGAAACTGTATTATACAGCAGAATTCACTACAGATTAGGACACTGAGCTTTTTTTCCTGATAGAATTGCTACATAACATTTTCAAAGTCTTAATTTTTCTTGGATAAATTCTTTGGATTAAATAAATCCACTGATTTAATTTAAGATAGCAACACATGAAGTATTGATTAACATCCATGGACACAGCTGATTTGCTGAATAAGTCTTTATTGTTTTAACACACACAGAATGTCAGCATGACTGTAAAGCAATAAAACAAGACAATATGTTGATTCTGCTGACAGACAGCAAATAAATGTCATATACTCATTTATATAAAGTGCTTTGGTGAAATTACACTGACTGGTTTCATTGTCATTGAGTTTAAAATCTCAAATTAGATTCATGTTATCACTTTATGCAGATGATACTCTGCTTTCTGTAAATAATCATTATTATCTAGACTTTTCTAATTCAGATCTTCAGAATAATTCCTTGGTACAATTAAACAACACATGAACATTAGGCATTAGTTATGACAGAGAGCTTTGTGATTTACTACTGAAATGGTCTTACCACATGTGTTCTTACCAACATTATTTAATTTAGATAAAACTGGAACAACAACAGTAGATTATCCACAGTCTTAAAATCTTTAAATAGTAATCTGGAAAATGTGCATTATTTTTGTTAATCTGGTTCTAATACATAATATGTGTCAAAGAATGGAAATAAAGAGACATTTCAATGCCACTTTTATAACATACATGATAAAATCTTTATTGTTTTAAAATGTTTAAACCAGCCGCCAACATGGTAACGTTGAAATGAGTCATAAGAGAAAGAGAGAATCAGAGAGAGGGAAGTCAGACTGAGAGCAGTAGCAGAGTAAAACCAGTAGCAGAGTCCCAGTGGGTCAGCTCAGGACTGGGGACACTGGTTCCTCATCAGTGTCTCTGAGACTGGAGACTGGGAGCCCTGGGTGGCCTCACAGGTCACAGAGCCCACCTTCTTCCACTGGTCAGCAGGGAGCCTCAGGGTGCTGCTCCAGCTGTAGCGGCCGTCCTTCTCCAGCACCCCGGGGCTCCTGCTCTCCTCCCAGCTGAAGCTGCTGCTGCCGTCCACCTTCCAGGCCAGACTCCAGCCTGAGGGGAAGCCCTTGTTGGCCAGACACATCAGCGTGGCCTTCCCCTTCTCCAGCTCCTCACCGGAGGGGGGCAGCACCGTCAGGGTGGGACGGACATCACCTAGGAGACACCAATCAGCTTAGAGGACGGGGACCACACAGCTGTCAATCAACCACCAGACACTTGGACACCTTCAGGATGTGAGAGCTGATTTTGTCCTTTAAGGAGTTTCTGTCAGGTGCTTTTTCTGCTCCACCAGTCACTCACTCACTCACACATTGTTTCACTTCCCTTTAAGAAGCCTCTCATGCACATCAGCACAGAGACAATCATCATCCAGAGTGACAAGAAATATATCAAACTACACTGGAAATAAAATATCAGCTACTGTCCTCATTTAAACACGTTCTCATTAAAATCATCCACATCATCAATTATACATTACCTTAAAGGATTTAATGAAAATGTTAAAAGCACAGAACATTAACTGACCACAATCAAATGCTCTTCATGTGGATTTCAGTCATAAGTATTGAACTGTTCAAGAGATTTTCACAGTTTCAAACTAAACATGGCACAATGAAGACATCTGAGATTTTGCACATTTCCAGATACCCATTTTTTATCTTCATTCTGTTCAAGTTTACACGTAGAACATGAATTTCAATTCATTGTAACAACAGTTATATTTTCTTGTGGAAACACAACACATATAACTGTTGTTATAACTAATCCTGGTGAATATTTTTACAGTTAGATTAACATTTTACTTTTGTTTCAAGCTGTTTAAATTTGAGCTTGACAGGAATATTTAAAGAAACGTTTAGTGAAGCTTCTCTGAGTTAGCCTTCATGATGAAGGAGCAGAAAGAAAAACATGTACATTTAAAGTTTTAGACACTGAACAAGCTGATTTATCTGCCTCAACATTTGAAAAATTATTCTAAAGCAGGATATAGTATTTAGTTTTAGTGCAGAAACTTACTTCCAAATTCCAGTCTGGTTCCTCCACCAAAAGTCCACCACAGTGATACAAACTCATTGAGCCGCCGTACAAAAACCTCTCAGTGTAAAGAGTCACGGCTCTCTGACTTTGTCTGAACTAAACCTACAAACCTGCACGATGCAACTTTACCATTAAAGTTGGAAATAACGATTTAACCTCAGGCTTAAGTTAAATCCATTGCAATTAGTTTTTTAGATCTCTTCTGCCAAAGCTAACTTTGTCTTTTAGTGCAAAATATTTGTGCAAAAATTATTCATCAAAGAGGAAAATCAACTATTTCTTGTGCCACACTGAATATGAAGGAAATAACAAGAAAAATAATTCCTGAAATAACAGAAATCTGAAACATTTGACTTACTTCCAATATCCAGTCTGGTTCCTCCACCAAAAGTCCACCACAGTGATACAAACTCATTGAGCCGCCGTACAAAAACCTCTCAGTGTAAAGAGTCACGGCTCTCTGACTCTGACACAAACTCTACAGAAATAGTCTCTGATTATAAAATCTTTTCAGCTAAAATGAAAAAAGACAATAAAACGGAGGAACATATTTACAGAATGAATAATTTTATTTGATATAAATACATTTGAAAAGGAATTTATTGATTTTTATGCAATTTATTTAAATAAAACATGACAGTCTAAAAAATTGTCTCCCAGCAAAAATGTAAAATTTAAAAAAATTGGTATTAAACAATTTTTAATCAATACTCTGATAAACTGATTGATCCATTCGTAATGATCATCATCAGAGTAATCCATGTCCCTGTTGGGGTCAGTGGGAGCATTTCCATAGAGAGCCACTTTGCATCAGCAGCACCATGCTCCACTGCTCTGGGAGAGTTTATAGTCCTGAGAGTTGAACACTGGATGACTGACAGCCGTCCTTCACAACAACAGAAGCCACAGAAATCCTCCTCATCACAAACATGACTCTGACCTCCGTCCTCATCTGGACTCTCCTCTGCTGCTGCTTCACAGGTAAAGTCCAGAGCATCAGACTCCTCTCCTCCATCAACATCCGTCTCTCTGAAATGAAGCCGACTAAACCGTGACGCTGCTTTATGTTTCTGTCTCTGTGTCCTCAGAGTCCAGAGGTCAGGTCACAGTGACTCAGCCTGGAGCAGTGAGCTCTGCTGTGGGAGGCTCCGTCACCATCAGCTGTAAGACCAGTCAGAATGTTTATAGTACGAGCTATTTAGCCTGGTACCAACAGAGAGATGGAGAAACTTCTAAACTGCTCATTAAGTACACTAGCACTCGAGCATCAGGAACTCCAGATCGTTTTACAGGCAGTGGATCAAACTCTGACTTCACTCTGACCATCAGTGGAGTCCAGACTGAAGATGCAGCAGTTTACTACTGTCAGAGTCTACACTACATCAACAGTCAGTGGGTGTTCACACAGTGAAAAAGCGTCGTACAAAAACCTCCCTCAGTCAGACAGAACAGAAACTGAACTGACTGCTGCAGCTGGAAGCTACACACACACACACACACACACACACACACACACACACACACACACACACACACACACACTCTAACTCAAGTATATAAAAGCATCATACACCTCATGTCCTCTCTCTGTAAAAACACATTCCCATAAAGATCTCTTTTCATGTCCATTAACCCCTTGGCTGCCTGGATTAGTAGATGGATCAGAGTTTCAAACATCAGATCAGAGTCACAGTGGGTAAAGTAGAGTGGCCTGAAACTGTACTCAAGAAAACACACTGAAGTGGAATAAACATTAAAGTTGTCACCAACATAACCACATGGATTTGAGTACAAAAGCATCTGTGGGACAAAAAAGAGTAAATGTGAAAGAGTAATTATGAGGAGTGTCAACATTCAGTGTGTTTAGTGGAACTGACTGGCTGAATCCACAATGCAGACACAGAACACGATTGGTTTGAAGACAATTAGATTGAATAGAAACACAAAAAGTGGAGCGAAAATGAGGAAGGGACCAGGGGAAGCAGGCTGGAGGTGCAGGTAGCAGGGCTGGAAGGGACACCAGGGTAGCTGACGGGAGAGGGAGACAAAACCGGAGCAGAGACGAGGAACAAGAATATCTATAGTAGTGAGGAACGGCTGGACCGAGAGCCTGAAGTGCACCATCGGAAACGGCCAATCTGGCAGTGAGGGGATGAACAGAGCTGGATTAAATAGACAGGGAAGGCGTGGGCGGCCTGATTGCCGATCGGGAACAGGTGTGTGATGTTTGCAGGTGTGTGGGTGGAATGACGTGAGTAACCTCCTCGACTCTGCTCCGGTTCCAGATAGAGGGAGACAAACACTCATGAGGGAAAAGGACAGGGAAAGATAACAGGATCCTAACACAGTGTCCTTAAACTTTGATAATTCCAGTATAGATGTCTCAGGTCCCAGTTCCCATCACAGACACCCACAGATCAGGTGTGAACCCACCACATCCAGGTCTGTCCAGTCACATGGAGACAGTGAAATTACACAAGAGGCCAAATCTGTCTGTAGTCTGACTGAGAATGTCTGATATCAGACGTCTCGTTTCTCATTTGTTTGCTCATGAAAACAACACAATACAATTATTCCCCTTCTTTTAGCCCATATCATGATCAGGAATTAGAGCAGGTTTTCTGGTTACTTATTCTTCCCTCTCAAATGGACAGAATGCAAATGTGTGTTGCACAAAAGTCCCTGTTGGGGTCAGTGGGAGCATTTCCATAGAGAGCCACTTTGCATCAGCAGCACCATGCTCCACTGCTCTGGGAGAGTTTATAGTCCTGAGAGTTGAACACTGGATGACTGACAGCCGTCCTTCACAACAACAGAAGCCACAGAAATCCTCCTCATCACAAACATGACTCTGACCTCCGTCCTCATCTGGACTCTCCTCTGCTGCTGCTTCACAGGTAAAGTCCAGAGCATCAGACTCCTCTCCTCCATCAACATCCGTCCCTCTGAAATGAAGCCGACTAAACCGTGACGCTGCTTTATGTTTCTGTCTCTGTGCCCTCAGAGTCCAGAGGTCAGGTCACAGTGACTCAGCCTGGAGCAGTGAGCTCTGCTGTGGGAGGCTCCGTCACCATCAGCTGTAGGATCAGTCAGGATGTTGTTTTCTATAACAGCAATCACCTTTTAGCCTGGTACCAACAGAGAGATGGAGAAACTCCTAAACTGCTCATTTACTACACTAGCACTCGAGCATCAGGAACTCCAGGTCGTTTTACAGGCAGTGGATCAAACTCTGACTTCACTCTGACCATCAGTGGAGTCCAGACTGAAGATGCAGCAGTTTACTACTGTCAGAGTCGACACAACATCAACAGTCAGAGTGTGTTCACACAGTGAAAAAGCGTCGTACAAAAACCTCCCTCAGTCAGACAGAACAGAAACTGAACTGACTGCTGCAGCTGGAAGCTACACACACACACACACACACACACACACACACACACACACACACACACACACTCTCATACATGAATATCATGAGCTGGATAAAAACAGTATATGCAGCAGACACGTCCTGTATTGCTTTTGCATTTTTTGATCCTCATCTTAGATGCTCATGTTCAGGAATAAACACGTGTTGTCAAGCACCTACTCACACAGCCGTAGTTTCAGCTTTTTCACAGACAACAATCTAAGTAGTAAACAAGACCTTTTCCTGTTCTCTCTCCTTCTATCAGTCAATAATCTGATCAGGCAGGAGATCAACAGTGAAGAAGAATATCTTTCTGAGAATTAACTGTCTTTCAGCCATGATGTCTGCCATTCCACACTGACAGCGGCTTTACTCTCAGCACTGATGTTAATAAGATGTTCTGTTCCTTCTGAAGCCTCACTGACTCTGTGAAACTGCACCTCCTTTTTAGCATTACTTCTTCTATTATTATCACATTATTTATCTCCACACAGCTCCTGTTCCATGTTGTAAAAGAGAAATATCATAAAATGTCATATGACCAATGAAGACCAGTGATTTGGTGGAATAGATTTCTGAGACCTTAAACAACACGTTCAGCTCATTCAACAACACTCTGGTTGAAATGTAAAAACTGATTTCAGCTCTCATTCGCAGCCTTTTGCCATCCATTCAGACCCCATCATCATGTCATGGATCATTTCAACAGTCTGAGCTCTGAGGGGAAACTCCATGATATGTTGAGGACGGCTACAGTTCACTGACTCTGTGTGTTTGCATGTGTGTCCTGCCTCTCTGCTCCCAGACGTTAAGAGACCAGTGTTGATCGGTGGCTGTTCAGACCTTTCAGAGACGCTGACACGCCGGCAGCACGATGATGATGTCACTGACTCTACTGCTGGCCACCCTGGGGCTCCTTGTTCAGGGTGAGACTCTCTTCTGGAAACTTTGCTTCAGGGTGCAGCCAGGTTCACCACAATGATGCTCTGCTATGATGGAGAATCACTGAAACAAGCAGCATTGACCTTCTTCCATCTGTTCTCCATGTTAAACATTTGATTATCTTCTGTTTGGATGTTGATCATCTTCCTCCAGGCTGGATTTGTCTCAATAACCCTTCTCCTCTTTTTCATGTTCTCCAGATTCATCAGCAGAAATTATCCTGACTCAGTCTCCTGAATCTCAGTCTGCTGTTCTAGGACAGACTGTCTCTATCAGATGTAAAGTTAGTCAAAGCACCAGCTACTGCTTCAGCTGGTACCTTCAGAAACCAGGAGAGGCTCCTAAACTCCTCATTTCCTGTGCTTCAACCCGCCAGTCTGGGATATCAGATCGTTTCACTGGGACGGGCTCAGGGACCGACTACAGTCTGACCATCAGTGGAGTCCAGACTGAAGATGCAGCAGTTTACTACTGTCAGAGTGCACACAACATCAACAGTCAGGCTGTGTTCACACAGTGAAAAAGCGTCGTACAAAAACCTCCCTCAGTCAGACAGAACAGAAACTGAACTGACTGCTGCAGCTGGAAGCTACACACACACACACACACACACACACACTCTCTAACTCAAGTATATAAAAGCATCATACACCTCATGTCCTCTCTCTGTAAAAACACATTCCCACAAAGATCTCTTTTCATGTCCATTAACCCCTTGGCTGCCTGGATTAGTAGATGGATCAGAGTTTCAAACATCAGATCAGAGTCACAGTGGGTAAAGTAGAGTGGCCTGAAACTGTACTCAAGAAAACACACTGAATTTGAGTTTAAGTTTTAAGTTTGATTTCAAAATCCCAGAAACATAATTTTTCTGAACTCAGAGCAGAAAAATAACAGCATAATCAGCTCTTCAAACTTAAATTTGTTTCATGTTGATGTACATTGCATCTTGTCATTGATACATTTTATTCAACTCAAACACTTTAGTGACTTGTTGATTAGATAACCTTTAGAAACTGTATTATACAGCAGAATTCACTACAGATTAGGACACTGAGCTTTATTTCCTGATAGAATTGCTACATAACATTTTTAAAGTCTTAATTTTTCTTGGATAAATTCTTTGGATTAAATGAACCCACTGATTTAATCTAAGATAGCAACACATGAAAACAGTATTTATTAACATTCATGGACACAGCTGATTTGCTGAATAAATCTTTATTGTTTTAACACACACAGAATGTCAGCATGACTGTAAAGCAATAAAACAAGACAATATGTTGATTCTGCTGACAGACAGCAAATAAATGTCATATACTCATTTATATAAAGTGTTTTAGTGAAATTACACTGACTGGTTTCATTGTTATTGAGTTTAAAATCTCAAATTAGATTCATGTTATCACTGTATGCAGATGATACTCTGCTTTCTGTAAATAATCATTATTATCTAGACTTTTCTAATTCAGGTCTTCAGAATAATTCCTTGGTACAATTAAACAACACATGAACATTAGGCATTAGTTATGACAGAGAGCTTTGTGATTTACTACTGAAATGGTCTTAACCACATGTGTTCTTACCAACATTATTTAATGTAGATAAAACTGGAACAACAATAGTAGATTATCTACAGTCTTAAAATCTTTAAAAAGTAATCTGGAAAACATATACATTTACATGTACATGTTATTTTTGTTAATCTGGTTCTAATACATAATATGTGTCAAAAGATGGAAATAAAGAGACATTTCAATGCCACTTTTATAACATACATGATAAAATCTTTATTGTTTTAAAATGTCGAAACCAGCCGCCAACATGGTAACGTTGAAATGAGTCATAAGAGAAAGAGAGAATCAGAGAGAGGGAAGTCAGACTGAGAGCAGTAGCAGAGTAAAACCAGTAGCAGAGTCCCAGTGGGTCAGCTCAGGACTGGGGACACTGGTTCCTCATCAGTGTCTCTGAGACTGGAGACTGGGAGCCCTGGGTGGCCTCACAGGTCACAGAGCCCACCTTCTTCCACTGGTCAGCAGGGAGCCTCAGGGTGCTGCTCCAGCTGTAGCGGCCGTCCTTCTCCAGCACCCCGGGGCTCCTGCTCTCCTCCCAGCTGAAGCTGCTGCTGCCGTCCACCTTCCAGGCCAGACTCCAGCCTGAGGGGAAGCCCTTGTTGGCCAGACACATCAGCGTAGCCTTCCCCTTCTCCAGCTCCTCACCGGAGGGGGGCAGCACCGTCAGGGTGGGACGGACATCACCTAGGAGACACCAATCAGATTAGAGGACGGGGACCACACAGCTGTCAATCAACCATCAGACACTTGGACACCTTCACGATGTGAGAGCTGATTTTGTCCTTTAAGGAGTTTCTGTCAGGTGCTTTTTCTGCTCCACCAGTCACTCACTCACTCACACATTGTTTCACTTCCCTTTAAGAAGCCTCTCATGCACATCAGCACAGAGAGAATCATCATCCAGAGTGACAAGAAATATATCAAACTACACTGGAAATAAAATATCAGCTACTGTCCTCATTTAAACAGGTTCTCATTAAAATCATCCACATCATCAATTATACATTACCTTAAAGGATTTAATGAAAATGTTAAAAGCACAGAAAATTAACTGACCACAATCGAATCAAATACGATTTCAGACATCATTACCAAACTGTTCAAGAGATTTTCACAGTTTCAAACTAAACATGGCACAATGAAGACATCTGAGATTTTGCACATTTCCAGATACCCATTTTTTATCTTCATTCTGTTCAAGTTTACACGTAGAACATGAATTTCAATTCATTGTAACAACAGTTATATTTTCTTGTGGAAACACAACACATATAACTGTTGTTATAACTAATCCTGGTGAATATTTTTACAGTTAGATTAACATTTTACTTTTGCTTCAAGCTGTTTAAATTTGAGTTTGACAGGAATATTTAAAGAAACGTTTAGTGAAGCTTCTCTGAGTTAGCCTTCATGATAAAGGAGCAGAAAGAAAAACATGTACATTTAAAGTTTTAGACACTGAACAAGCTGATTTATCTGCCTCAACATTTGAAAAATGATTCTAAAGCAGGATAAAGTATTTAGTTTTAGTGCAGAAACTTACTTCCAATATCCAGTCTGGTTCCTCCACCAAAAGTCCACCACAGTGATACAAACTCATTGAGCCGCCGTACAAAAACCTCTCAGTGTAAAGATTCACGGCTCTCTGACTTTGTCTGAACTAAACCTACAAACCTGCACGATGCAACTTTACCATTAATGTTGGAAATAATGATTTATCCTCTGGCTTAAGTTAAATCCATTGCAATTAGTTTTTTAGATCTCTTTTGCCAAAGCTAACTTTGTCTTTTAGTGCAAAATATTTGTGCAAAAATTATTGATCAAAGAGGAAAATCAACTATTTCTTGTGCCACACTGAATATGAAGGAAATAACAAGAAGAATAATTCCTGAAATAACAGAAATCTGAAACATTTGACTTACTTTGACTAACATCCAGTCTGGTTCCTCCACCGAACGTGTACCACAGTGATACAAACTCATTGAGCTGCCGTACAAAAACCTCTCAGTGTAAAGAGTCACGGCTCTCTGACTCTGACACAAACTCTACAGAAATAGTCTCTGATTATAAAATCTTTTCAGATAAAATGAAAAAAGACAATAAAACAGAGAAACAAGTTTACAGAATGAATCATTTTATTTGATACAAATACATTTGGAAATGAATTTATTGATTGTTATACAATTTATTTAAAGAAAACAGAAGACACTTAAAAACTTGTCTGTAAGCAAAAATGTAAAATTAAATAAAATTGGTATTAAACCATTTTTAATCAATACTATGTTGACCTGATTGATCCATTGATGAACGGTATCATCAGAGTAATCCATGTCCCTGTTGGGGTCAGTGGGAGCATTTCCATAGAGAGCCACTTTGCATCAGCAGCACCATGCTCCACTGCTCTGGGAGAGTTTATAGTCCTGAGAGTTGAACACTGGATGACTGACAGCCGTCCTTCACAACAACAGAAGCCACAGAAATCCTCCTCATCACAAACATGACTCTGACCTCCGTCCTCATCTGGACTCTCCTCTGCTGCTGCTTCACAGGTAAAGTCCAGAGCATCAGACTCCTCTCCTCTACCAACATCCGTCCCTCTGAAATGAAGCCGACTAAACTGTGACGCTGCTTTATGTTTCTGTCTCTGTGCCCTCAGAGTCCAGAGGTCAGTACACAGTGACTCAGCCTGGAGCAGTGAGCTCTGCTGTGGGAGGCTCCGTCACCATCAGCTGTAGGATCAGTCAGAAAGTTTATAATGGGAACTATTTACACTGGTACCAACAGAGAGATGGAGAAACTCCTAAACTGCTCATTTACTACACTAGCAATCGAGCATCAGGAACTCCAGATCGTTTTACAGGCAGTGGATCAAACTCTGACTTCACTCTGACCATCAGTGGAGTCCAGACTGAAGATGCAGCAGTTTACTACTGTCAGAGTTATCACTACATCAACAGTCAGCGTGTGTTCACACAGTGAAAAAGCGTCGTACAAAAACCTCCCTCAGTCAGACAGAACAGAAACTGAACTGACTGCTGCAGCTGGAAGCTACACACACACACACACACACACACACACACACACACACACACACACACACACACTCTAACTCAAGTATATAAAAGCATCATACACCTCATGTCCTCTCTCTGTAAAAACACATTCCCATAAAGATCTCTTTTCATGTCCATTAACCCCTTGGCTGCCTGGATTAGTAGATGGATCAGAGTTTCAAACATCAGATCAGAGTCACAGTGGGTAAAGTAGACTGGCCTGAAACTGTACTCAAGAAAACACACTGAAGTGGAATAAACATTAAAGTTGTCACCAACATAACCACATGGATTTGAGTACAAAAGCATCTGTGGGACAAAAAAGAGTAAAGTAACTAAATAAGTCAAAGAAAGATCAGCAGCACACAGCTGTCTCTTTCACACTGTTTTATTTAATGTGAATATGTCTGATGTCATTTGAACCACAGATTGTCCTCCTCTGATAAAAGTACAGAGATGAACACACACCTGTATTTTTGGTCACTGTGTGTTAAAATATCACCTCATCATGTCCTGATCAGATAATCTGCTCCAAAAGCACCAGGACAATATTCCCAGTCTGTATCACTCAGGTTTCATTCAAAGTTTAATATTATCCTCTATTAAATCCTCCCATACATAATATTTTCAAATAAATCCTCAAATCAGATGTGCAGAGACCATGTTTATTATGTGAAAGAGTAATTATGAGGAGTGTCAACATTCAGTGTCCTTAAACTTTGATAATTCCAGTATAGATGTCTCAGGTCCCAGTTCCCATCACAGACACCCACAGATCAGGTGTGAACCCACCACATCCAGGTCTGTCCAGTCACATGGAGACAGTGAAATTACACAAGAGGCCAAATCTGTCTGTAGTCTGACTGAGAATGTCTGATATCAGACGTGTCGTTTCTCGTTTGTTTGCTCATGAAAACACCACAATACAATTATTCCCCTTCTTTTAGCCCATATCATGATCAGGAATTAGAGCAGGTTTTCTGGTTACTTATTCTTCCCTCTCAAATGGACAGAATGCAAATGTGTGTTGCACAAAAGTCCCTGTTGGGGTCAGTGGGAGCATTTCCATAGAGAGCCACTTTGCATCAGCAGCACCATGCTCCACTGCTCTGGGAGAGTTTATAGTCCTGAGAGTTGAACACTGGATGACTGACAGCCGTCCTTCACAACAACAGAAGCCACAGAAATCCTCCTCATCACAAACATGACTCTGACCTCCGTCCTCATCTGGACTCTCCTCTGCTGCTGCTTCACAGGTAAAGTCCAGAGCATCAGACTCCTCTCCTCTACCAACATCCGTCCCTCTGAAATGAAGCCGACTAAACCGTGACGCTGCTTTATGTTTCTGTCTCTGTGCCCTCAGAGTCCAGAGGTCAGGTCACAGTGACTCAGCCTGGAGCAGTGAGATCTGCTGTGGGAGGCTCCGTCACCATCAGCTGTAAGATCAGTCAGGATGTTTATATTTGGAGCAGCAATCACCTTTTATTCTGGTACCAACAGAGAGATGGAGAAACTCCTAAACGGCTCATTTACTACGCTAACACTCGAGCATCAGGAACTCCAGGCCGTTTTACAGGCAGTGGATCAAACTCTGACTTCACTCTGACCATCAGTGGAGTCCAGACTGAAGATGCAGCAGTTTACTACTGTCAGAGTCGACACTACATCAACAGTCAGTGGGTGTTCACACAGTGAAAAAGCGTCGTACAAAAACCTCCCTCAGTCAGACAGAACAGAAACTGAACTGACTGCTGCAGCTGGAAGCTACACACACACACACACACACACACACAAACCTGTATTGAGGACTCTCATGAACATCATCCATTCTCCAAGCCTTTATCTTAACAGTCTGATCAAGCAGATTGAACGTTTCCCCACTGTTGCTTTAACAACCAATGAACATGGATCAAAACAAGTTCAATGACAAAAAACAGTTTTGGTGTAAATCAATATTCCAGAATGTAGATGCTGAGACTGACCTATACTGATACCACACCTGTATGATATCAGGTGTTAGAACAATACAGTCTTTGTTTCACTGTAACACACAGCAATAAAATACTTAACACATTTAGGTACAAATATTTAATAAATCCTGAATTCTTATATTTAATGTTTAATTTAAAATCTCAGAAACATAATTTTTCTGAACTCAGAGCAGAAAAATAACAGAATAATCAGCTCTTCAAACATAAATTAGTTTCATATTGATGTAAATTGCATCTTGTCATTGATACATTTTATTCAACTCAAACACTTTAGTGACTTGTTGATTAGATAACCTTTAGAAACTGTATTATACAGCAGAATTCACTACAGATTAGGACACTGAGCTTTATTTCCTGATAGAATTGCTACATAACATTTTCAAAGTCTTAATTTTTCTTGGATAAATTCTTTGGATTAAATAAACCAACTGATTTAATTTAAGATAGCAACACATGAAGTATTTATTAACATTCATGGACACAGCTGATTTGCTGAAAAAAATCTTTATTGTTTTAACACACACAAAATGTCAGCATTACTGTAAAGCAATAAATCAAGACAATATGTTGATTCTGCTGACAGACAGCAAATAAATGTCATATACTCATTTATATAAAGTGTTTTGGTGAAATTACACTGACTGGTTTCATTGTCATTGAGTTTAAAATCTCAAATTAGATTCATGTTATCACTTTATGCAGATGATACTCTGCTTTCTGTAAATAATCATTATTATCTAGACTTTTCTAATTCAGATCTTCAGAATAATTCCTTGGTACAATTAAACAACACATTAACATTAGGCATTAGTTATGACAGAGAGCTTTGTGATTTACTACTGAAATGGTCTTACCACATGTGTTCTTACCAACATTATTTAATGTAGATAAAACTGGAACTTAAAACCTTCCCAAAGTAATCTGGAAAACATGTACATGTTATTTTTGTTAATCTGGTTCTAATACATAATATGTGTCAAAGAATGGAAATAAAGAGACATTTCAATGCCACTTTTATGACATACATGATAAAATCTTTATTGTTTTAAAATGTTGAAACCAGCCGCCAACATGGTAACGTTGAAATGAGTCATAAGAGAAAGAGAGAATCAGAGAGAGGGAAGTCAGACTGAGAGCAGTAGCAGAGTAAAACCAGTAGCAGAGTCCCAGTGGGTCAGCTCAGGACTGGGGACACTGGTTCCTCATCAGTGTCTCTGAGACTGGAGACTGGGAGCCCTGGGTGGCCTCACAGGTCACAGAGCCCACCTTCTTCCACTGGTCAGCAGGGAGCCTCAGGGTGCTGCTCCAGCTGTAGCGGCCGTCCTTCTCCAGCACCCCGGGGCTCCTGCTCTCCTCCCAGCTGAAGCTGCTGCTGCCGTCCACCTTCCAGGCCAGACTCCAGCCTGAGGGGAAGCCCTTGTTGGCCAAACACATCAGCGTGGCCTTCCCCTTCTCCAGCTCCTCACCGGAGGGGGGCAGCACCGTCAGGGTGGGACGGACATCACCTAGGAGACACCAATCAGCTTAGAGGACGGGGACCACACAGCTGTCAATCAACCACCAGACACTTGGACACCTTCACGATGTGAGAGAGCTGATTTTGTCCTTTAAGGAGTTTCTGTCAGGTGCTTTTTCTGCTCCACCAGTCACTCACTCACTCACACATTGTTTCACTTCCCTTTAAGAAGCCTCTCATGCACATCAGCACAGAGAGAATCATCATCCAGAGTGACAAGAAATATATCAAACTACACTGGAAATAAAATATCAGCTACGGTCCTCATTTAAACACGTTCTCATTAAAATCATCCACATCATCAATTATACATTACCTTAAAGGATTTAATGAAAATGTTAAAAGCACAGAAAATTAACTGACCACAATCAAATCAAATACGATTTCAGACATCATTACCAAACTGTTCAAGAGATTTTCACAGTTTCAAACTAAACATGGCACAATGAAGACATCTGAGATTTTGCACATTTCCAGATACCCATTTTTTATCTTCATTCTGTTCAAGTTTACACGTAGAACATGAATTTCAATTCATTGTAACAACAGTTATATTTTCTTGTGGAAACACAACACATATAACTGTTGTTATAACTAATCCTGGTGAATATTTTTACAGTTAGATTAACATTTTACTTTTTTTTCAAGCTGTTTAAATTTGAGTTTGACAGGAATATTTAAAGAAACGTTTAGTGAAGCTTCTCTGAGTTAGCCTTCATGATGAAGGAGCAGAAAGAAAAACATGTACATTTAAAGTTTTAGACACTGAACAAGCTGATTTATCTGCCTCAACATTTGAAAAATTATTCTTAAGCAGGATATAGTATTTAGTTTTAGTGCAGAAACTTACTTCCAATATCCAGTCTGGTTCCTCCACCGAACGTGTACCACAGTGATACAAACTCATTGAGCCGCCGTACAAAAACCTCTCAGTGTAAAGAGTCACGGCTCTCTGACTTTGTCTGAACTAAACCTACAAACCTGCACGATGCAACTTTACCATTAAAGTTGGAAATAACGATTTAACCTCAGGCTTAAGTTAAATCCATTGCAATTAGTTTTTTGGATCTCTTTTGCCAAAGCTAACTTTGTCTTTTAGTGCAAAATATTTGTGCAAAAATTATTCATCAAAGAGGAAAATCAACTATTTCTTGTGCCACACTGAATATGAAGGAAATAACAAGAAAAATAATTCCTGGAATAATAGAAATCTGGAACATTTGACTTACTTCCAATATCCAGTCTGGTTCCTCCACCAAAAGTCCACCACAGTGATACAAACTCATTGAGCCGCCGTACAAAAACCTCTCAGTGTAAAGAGTCACGGCTCTCTGACTCTGACACAAACTCTACAGAAATAGTCTCTGATTATAAAATCTTTTCAGCTAAAATGAAAACGGACAATAAAACGGAGGAACATATTTACAGAATGAATAATTTTATTTGATATAAATACATTTGAAAAGGAATTTATTGATTTTATGCAGTTTATTTCAATGAAAAAGGACAGTCTAAAAAATTGTCTCCAAGCAAAAATGTAAAATCAAGTAAAATTAGTATTAAACAATTTTTAATCAATACTCTGATGAACTGATTGATCCATTCGTAATGATCATCATCAGAGTAATCCATGTCCCTGTTGGGGTCAGTGGGAGCATTTCCATAGAGAGCCACTTTGCATCAGCAGCACCATGCTCCACTGCTCTGGGAGAGTTTATAGTCCTGAGAGTTGAACACTGGATGACTGACAGCCGTCCTTCACAACAACAGAAGCCACAGAAATCCTCCTCATCACAAACATGACTCTGACCTCCGTCCTCATCTGGACTCTCCTCTGCTGCTGCTTCACAGGTAAAGTCCAGAGCATCAGACTCCTCTCCTCCATCAACATCCGTCCCTCTGAAATGAAGCCGACTAAACCGTGACGCTGCTTTATGTTTCTGTCTCTGTGTCCTCAGAGTCCAGAGGTCAGGTCACAGTGACTCAGCCTGGAGCAGTGAGCTCTGCTGTGGGAGGCTCCGTCACCATCAGCTGTAAGACCAGTCAGAATGTTTATAGTACGAGCTATTTAGCCTGGTACCAACAGAGAGATGGAGAAACTTCTAAACTGCTCATTAAGTACACTAGCACTCGAGCATCAGGAACTCCAGATCGTTTTACAGGCAGTGGATCAAACTCTGACTTCACTCTGACCATCAGTGGAGTCCAGACTGAAGATGCAGCAGTTTACTACTGTCAGAGTCTACACTACATCAACAGTCAGTGGGTGTTCACACAGTGAAAAAGCGTCGTACAAAAACCTCCCTCAGTCAGACAGAACAGAAACTGAACTGACTGCTGCAGCTGGAAGCTACACACACACACACACACACACACACTCTAACTCAAGTATATAAAAGCATCATACACCTCATGTCCTCTCTCTGTAAAAACACATTCCCATAAAGATCTCTTTTCATGTCCATTAACCCCTTGGCTGCCTGGATTAGTAGATGGATCAGAGTTTCAAACATCAGATCAGAGTCACAGTGGGTAAAGTAGAGTGGCCTGAAACTGTACTCAAGAAAACACACTGAAGTGGAATAAACATTAAAGTTGTCACCAACATAACCACATGGATTTGAGTACAAAAGCATCTGTGGGACAAAAAAGAGTAAATGTGAAAGAGTAATTATGAGGAGTGTCAACATTCAGTGTGTTTAGTGGAACTGACTGGCTGAATCCACAATGCAGACACAGAACACGATTGGTTTGAAGACAATTAGATTGAATAGAAACACAAAAAGTGGAGCGAAAATGAGGAAGGGACCAGGGGAAGCAGGCTGGAGGTGCAGGTAGCAGGGCTGGAAGGGACACCAGGGTAGCTGACGGGAGAGGGAGACAAAACCGGAGCAGAGACGAGGAACAAGAATATCTATAGTAGTGAGGAACGGCTGGACCGAGAGCCTGAAGTGCACCATCGGAAACGGACAATCTGGCAGTGAGGGAATGAACAGAGCTGGATTAAATAGACAGGGAAGGCGTGGGCGGCCTGATTGCCGATCGGGAACAGGTGTGTGATGTTTGCAGGTGTGTGGGTGGAATGACGTGAGTAACCTCCTCGACTCTGCTCCGGTTCCAGATAGAGGGAGACAAACACTCATGAGGGAAAAGGACAGGGAAAGATAACAGGATCCTAACACAGTGTCCTTAAACTTTGATAATTCCAGTATAGATGTCTCAGGTCCCAGTTCCCATCACAGACACCCACAGATCAGGTGTGAACCCACCACATCCAGGTCTGTCCAGTCACATGGAGACAGTGAAATTACACAAGAGGCCAAATCTGTCTGTAGTCTGACTGAGAATGTCTGATATCAGACGTCTCGTTTCTCATTTGTTTGCTCATGAAAACAACACAATACAATTATTCCCCTTCTTTTAGCCCATATCATGATCAGGAATTAGAGCAGGTTTTCTGGTTACTTATTCTTCCCTCTCAAATGGACAGAATGCAAATGTGTGTTGCACAAAAGTCCCTGTTGGGGTCAGTGGGAGCATTTCCATAGAGAGCCACTTTGCATCAGCAGCACCATGCTCCACTGCTCTGGGAGAGTTTATAGTCCTGAGAGTTGAACACTGGATGACTGACAGCCGTCCTTCACAACAACAGAAGCCACAGAAATCCTCCTCATCACAAACATGACTCTGACCTCCGTCCTCATCTGGACTCTCCTCTGCTTTACTCACGGTGAGGAAAATCATCTTTCTGTGATGTGGAAATCATTTGTTGTTTGAGTTTCAGCTCACCATCTCATGTCCTGTGCTTCTTCTCTTTCCTCAGGCTCTGTTGGACAAAATGTTGTCTTGACTCAGCCAGCAGCCAAAGCAGTCCAGCTGGGTCAAACTGTTTCTATTGACTGTAAAGCCAGTCCAAAAGTTGCTCAGTACTCTGGCTCACAGTATTACCTGGCCTGGTACCATCAGAAAACTGGAGAAACTCCTAAAGCTCTGATCTACAGAACATCGGAAAGATTTTCAGGAGTTTCATCCAGATTTAGTGGAAGTGGAGCAGGGAATGGAGTTGACTTCACTCTGACCATCAGTGGATTACAGGCTGAAGATGCAGGAGTTTACTACTGTCAGAGTTATCACTACATCAACAGTCAGGATGTGTTCACACAGTGAAAAAGCGTCGTACAAAAACCTCCCTCAGTCAGACAGAACAGAAACTGAACTGACTGCTGCAGCTGGTGCAGAGACTGATACAGTTCACTGAGAACACACACACACTCACACAAAGTTAAATCCACTAGAGCAGAACCAATTAATGAAACAAAACTCTTCATAATTTCTTAGAATTTGTAGAAAACAGTTTTCCAGCTGATCACAGTATCATCAGTTCTTCCTCCAAGTTGGTCAATAGCTGCAGAACCAGAAAATCACCTTGTCACTATGTTCTTTATAGTTCCTGCTGCCTGCAGACTCTCAGTACACGTCTGTTGACCCAGACTGACACGTAGAAATGTGACTATATAGGACAGAGTATGTACTTAAAATCAATCATTGGGAGGAATTAGCTAACAGTAAAGTTTCTTTTCATTGAAAACTTCCTATCAAATTATAAATATACAATTAGAATATAATATTCTTGGTTAATGGATATATTAACATGATGTTAGTTTATTGTAGGTTCAAACAAATCTCTGCTAAAATAGCCTGAATATGACTAGAAATACTTCAGTTTTATCATCAACAGAAACACACTGAGTTCTACCAGACATATAGTGAATTATTTGACTGTAATTAATCCTAATTTACCTGCTTTAGTGGTACAATACATAAGATTGAGCCAGAGTTTTAGTTTAGAGCATTAAAAAATGGACTAAATACATAAAACGAATGTGAAGAAATAACAGTACTGATGTCATGTTAAAGGTATCTGTACATAGATATCAGCTGAAGTACCTAAGAAGCTGGCCCAGGCCTGTATTGTCTCATAATCCCACCTTGTATCTGAGGGGTGACAGCAAGTCACTGTAGCGTCTGCTCTCAGACCAACAGGAGAGGAGGAGGAAGTAGCGTTGCCCCATCCAGCAGATAACCAACACCTAACACAGCATCTTTGGTGCAACAAATGACGACACAAACTGTGCCGGAAACATTCCAGAGCAGCGGCTTTGAAATGATCACTGATGCATCATCCAGCCAGACGAGACTTGGCAGCAGGTATCGTTTCAAATATGATCAGAGGCTTTTGAAATGAAGCGTGGGGGGCAGACTCTGCACAACACTGATCTGTACAAAGCTTCTTGGGGCATTAAGAAAAGGTATAAGAGATTTGGAATGGGATGTTTAATGTTCTCTCTTTGTAAAGTGAGGAGCAGCAGAGAGGAGGTGTAAAGGAGGCTCCTTGGCTTTAAAATCAAGACACTTGGAATCAGTCTCTCCATGCAAAACACTGCTGGTTAATATGGAAACTCTCTACAAAATGTTTGATGAATACTCAGTGGGAGCATTTCCATAGAGAGCCACTTTGCATCAGCAGCACCATGCTCCACTGCTCTGGGAGAGTTTATAGTCCTGAGAGTTGAACACTGGATGACTGACAGCCGTCCTTCACAACAACAGAAGCCACAGAAATCCTCCTCATCACAAACATGACTCTGACCTCCGTCCTCATCTGGACTCTCCTCTGCTGCTGCTTCACAGGTAAAGTCCAGAGCATCACACTCCTCTCCTCTACCAACATCCGTCCCTCTGAAATGAAGCCGACTAAACCGTGACGCTGCTTTATGTTTCTGTCTCTGTGCCCTCAGAGTCCAGAGGTCAGGTCACAGTGACTCAGCCTGGAGCAGTGAGCTCTGCTGTGGGAGGCTCCGTCACCATCAGCTGTAGGATCAGTCAGAAAGTTCATGGTGGGAACCATTTAGCCTGGTACCAACAGAGAGATGGAGAAACTCCTAAACTGCTCATTTATGCTGCTAGCACTCGAGAATCAGGAACTCCAGGTCGTTTTACAGGCAGTGGATCAAACTCTGACTTCACTCTGACCATCAGTGGAGTCCAGACTGAAGATGCAGCAGTTTACTACTGTCAGAGTTTTCATGTTATCAACAGTCAGCTTGTGTTCACACAGTGAAAAAGCGTCGTACAAAAACCTCCCTCAGTCAGACAGAACAGAAACTGAACTGACTGCTGCAGCTGGAAGCTACACACACACACACACACACACACACACACACACACACACACACACACACAAACTTGTATTGAGGACTCTCATTAACATCATCCATTCTCCAAGCCTTTATCTTAACAGTTTGATCAAGCAGATTGAACGTTTCCCCACTGTTGCTTTAACAACCAATGAACATGGATCAAAACAAGTTCAATGACAAAAAACAGTTTTGGTGTAAATCAATATTCCAGAATGTAGATGCTGAGACTGACCTATACTGATACCACACCTGTATGATATCAGGTGTTAGAACAATACAGTCTTTGTTTCACTGTAACACACAACAACAAAATACTTAACTCATTTATGTACAAATATTTAATAATCCTAACGTTTAATGTTTGATTTAAAATCTCAGAAACATAATTTTTCTGAACTCAGAGCAGAAAAATAACAGCATAATCAGCTCTTCAAACTTAAATTTGTTACATGTTGATGTTGATGATGATGTAAATTGCATCTTGTCATTGATACATTTTATTCAACTCAAACACTTTAGTGACTTGTTGATTAGATAACCTTTAGAAACTGTATTATACAGCAGAATTCAGTACAGATTAGGACAATGAGCTTTATTTCCTGATAGAATTGCTACATAACATTTTCAAAGTCTTAATTTTTCTTGGATAAATTCTTTGGATTAAATAAACCAACTGATTTAATTTAAGATAGCAACACATGAAGTATTGATTAACATTCATGGACACAGCTGATTTGCTGAATAAATCTTTATTGTTTTAACACACACAGAATGTCAGCATTACTGTAAAGCAATAAAACAAGACAATATGTTGATTCTGCTGACAGACAGCAAATGACTGTGATATACTCTCATTCATGTAAAGTGTTTTGGTGAAATTACACTGACTGGTTTCATTGTTATTGAGTTTAAAATCTCAAATTAGATTCATGTTATCACTGTATGCAGATGATACTCTGCTTTCTGTAAATAATCATTATTATCTAGACTTTTCTAATTCAGATCTTCAGAATAATTCCTTGGTACAATTAAACAACACATGAACATTAGGCATTAGTTATGACAGAGAGCTTTGTGATTTACTACTGAAATGGTCTTAACCACATGTGTTCTTACCAACATTATTTAATGTAGATAAAACTGGAACAACAATAGCGGATTATCTACAGTCTTAAAATCTTTAAATAGTAATCTGGAAAACATGTACGTTATTTTTGTTAATCTGAATGATGGTTCTAATACATAATATGTGTCAAAAGATGGAAATAAAGAGACATTTCAATGCCACTTTTATAACATACATGGTAAAATCTTTATTGTTTTAAAATGTCGAAACCAGCCGCCAACATGGTAACGTTGAAATGAGTCATAAGAGAAAGAGAGAATCAGAGAGAGGGAAGTCAGACTGAGAGCAGTAGCAGAGTAAAACCAGTAGCAGAGTCCCAGTGGGTCAGCTCAGGACTGGGGACACTGGTTCCTCATCAGTGTCTCTGAGACTGGAGACTGGGAGCCCTGGGTGGCCTCACAGGTCACAGAGCCCACCTTCTTCCACTGGTCAGCAGGGAGCCTCAGGGTGCTGCTCCAGCTGTAGCGGCCGTCCTTCTCCAGCACCCCGGGGCTCCTGCTCTCCTCCCAGCTGAAGCTGCTGCTGCCGTCCACCTTCCAGGCCAGACTCCAGCCTGAGGGGAAGCCCTTGTTGGCCAGACACATCAGCGTGGCCTTCCCCTTCTCCAGCTCCTCACCGGAGGGGGGCAGCACCGTCAGGGTGGGACGGACATCACCTAGGAGACACCAATCAGCTTAGAGGACGGGGACCACACAGCTGTCAATCAACCACCAGACACTTGGACACCTTCACGATGTGAGAGCTGATTTTGTCCTTTAAGGAGTTTCTGTCAGGTGCTTTTTCTGCTCCACCAGTCACTCACTCACTCACACATTGTTTCACTTCCCTTTAAGAAGCCTCTCATGCACATCAGCACAGAGACAATCATCATCCAGAGTGACAAGAAATATATCAAACTACACTGGAAATAAAATATCAGCTACTGTCCTCATTTAAACACGTTCTCATTAAAATCATCCACATCATCAATTATACATTACCTTAAAGGATTTAATGAAAATGTTAAAAGCACAGAACATTAACTGACCACAATCAAATCAAATACGATTTCAGACATCATTACCAAACTGTTCAAGAGATTTTCACTGTTTCAAACTAAACATGGCACAATGAAGACATCTGAGATTTTGCACATTTCCAGATACCCATTTTTTATCTTCATTCTGTTCAAGTTTACACGTAGAACATGAATTTCAACTCATTGTAACAACAGTTATATTTTCTTGTGGAAACACAACACATATAACTGTTGTTATAACTAATCCTGGTGAATATTTTTACAGTTAGATTAACATTTTACTTTGGCTTCAAGCTGTTTAAATTTGAGTTTGACAGGAATATTTAAAGAAACGTTTAGTGAAGCTTCTCTGAGTTAGCCTTCATGATGAAGGAGCAGAAAGAAAAACGTGTACATTTAAAGTTTTAGACACTGAACAAGCTGATTTATCTGCCTCAACATTTGAAAAATTATTCTTAAGCAGGATAAAGTATTTAGTTTTAGTGCAGAAACTTACTTCCAATATCCAGTCTGGTTCCTCCACCGAACGTGTACCACAGTGATACAAACTCATTGAGCCGCCGTACAAAAACCTCTCAGTGTAAAGAGTCACGGCTCTCTGACTTTGTCTGAACTAAACCTACAAACCTGCACGATGCAACTTTACCATTAAAGTTGGAAATAACGATTTAACCTCAGGCTTAAGTTAAATCCATTGCAATTAGTTTTTTGGATCTCTTTTGCCAAAGCTAACTTTGTCTTTTAGTGCAAAATATTTGTGCAAAAATTATTCATCAAAGAGGAAAATCAACTATTTCTTGTGCCACACTGAATATGAAGGAAATAACAAGAAAAATAATTCCTGGAATAATAGAAATCTGGAACATTTGACTTACTTCCAATATCCAGTCTGGTTCCTCCACCAAAAGTCAACCACAGTGATACAAACTCATTGAGCCGCCGTACAAAAACCTCTCAGTGTAAAGAGTCACGGCTCTCTGACTTTGTCTGAACTAAACCTACAAACCTGCCCGATGCAACTTTACCATTAAAGTTGGAGATAACGATTTAACCTCAGGCTTAATATCTTAAACACACCGGAATAAGCTTTCATAAATCTGTTTTTTGTTAATATTACCTTTGTCTGTAAGTGCAATATATTTGAACAAAAATTCATCATCATTACGGATAATAAACAATTCTTGCTGATTATGACGGAAATAACAAGAAAAATAACGACTGGAATAACAGAAATCTAAAACATTTGACTTACTTCCAAATTCCAGTCTGGTTCCTCCACCAAAAGTCAACCACAGTGATACAAACTCATTGAGCCGCCGTACAAAAACCTCTCAGTGTAAAGAGTCACGGCTCTCTGACTCTGACACAAACTCTACAGAAATAGTCTCTGATTATAAAATCTTTTCCGATAAAATGAAAAAAGACAATAAAACGAAGGAACATATTTACAAAATGAATAATTTAATTTGATATAAATACATTTGAAAAAGAAATTTATTTTTATGCAATTTATTTAAATAAAACAGAAGGCACTTAAAAAATTGTAAAAATTGTTGTCTGCAAGCAGAAATGTAAAATTAAACAAAATTGGTATTAAACCATTTTTAATCAATACTCCGATGAACTGATTGATCCATTGATGAACAGTATCATCAGAGTAATCCATGTCCCTGTTGGGGTCAGTCGGAGCATTTCCATGGAGAGCCTCTATTTTTTTATATTCAAACAAACTTCCAAAGGACTTTCTTTTAGATATCACATGTAACACTGAGGATCTTGTTTGCGTGTTGAAAAGACCTTGTGTCAAGATATAAGTGGGACAGGCCACCCATTCCCTGAAATAGATAATTAATCAATGTTATACCACAGTCTGGGTAAATACTTGATTCTAAATGACCTCTGTTTACAGTGCTTACAATGTTTACAGTGTGTTGCAGCATCTCACTAAGGTGGCTTATTTCCATCAGTGAGTGTAACGCTGCTCCTTTCGGCTTTGGTTCAAATGATCTCTCTGTGATCAGTTTAATTGAACCTAAAGGTATTACCCGGGAAACTGAGTTATGGTTTGTGATAAACTTTACATTTTGGTTGCAAAACCATGAAAATATAAATGAATGGTCTTAATTTTTTTTCTTAATGTTTTTTTGTGTTTGTTTTTGTGTGTATTTTTGTTGACCGTAGTATAAACGGGATAATGCCCTTCAAGGTGTCCATTATCAGGAATTAATGGATTGTGCATCGGACACCTCATCGTCCATTGGTCATTCGTCAGGACTTGTCCTTGTTTATGGTTCATTGTTGTTGGTTGTAAAGACGTTTTCTGTTGCATCATTTCTTGTAGTGAAGGTTTGTGTGTGGGACGTGCAGATGTTTTAACATTCGGGTTAATTACTGGAATGTCTACGTACTCACATGTTCTCTCATCCTGTGGTAACCTTCATTACTACATAATTAAACCACATGCAGAGACTCTTGTTTGCAGAATCCCTTAATATTTCTATCAGATTTCTTCTCATGTCACATCAGTAATTCTATGTAAGGAAATCAATATTCTAGTTCAAAGCAAAACAAAGTGTGTTAATGCTGTTGCCTCTATTGACTGATCTACTTTTTAAAGCATCTACAATAGATGAAGTTTTATCAGATTTTCAGTTTGATCAGATCATTTATTACCATTATAACTTCCAGTGCTTTAAATAGTGTTTCCTGACAGTACTCTGTCAGATGGACTTCACTGTCAGTCAAACCACTAAAGTGTCTGTGCAGCTGTTGAGTCGGATCAGTTCCTCTGCAGCTGAGGGAGGTTTTTGTACGACGCTTTTTCACTGTGTGAACGGGAAGCTGTGATCCTGCTGACAGTAATAAACTCCTGCATCTTCAGTCTGGACTCTACTGATGGTCAGAGTGAAGTCATTTCCAGACTGACTCCCACTGAAACGATCTGAAACTCCAGACTGACGGTTAGAGGCCCAATAAACCAGGAGTTTTGGAGCTTCTCCAGGTTTTTGAAGGTACCACTCTACCTCATTGCTAACATATGTACTGGCTTTACATGTGATAGAGACAGTCTGTCCTAGAACAACAGACTGAGATTCAGGAGACTGAGTCAGGATAATTTCTGCTGATGAATCTGGAAAACATGAAAAAGAGGAGAAGGGTTATTGAGACAAATCCAGCTTGGAGGAAGATGATCAACATCCAAACAGAAGAGAATCAAATGTTTAACATGGAGAACAGATGGAAGAAGGTCAATGCTGCTTGTTTCAGTGATTCTCCATCATAGCAGAGCATCATTGTGGTGAACCTGGCTGCACCCTGAAGCAAAGTTTCCAGAAGAGAGTCTCACCCTGAACAAGGAGCCCCAGGGTGGCCAGCAGTAGAGTCAGTGACATCATCATCGTGCTGCCGGCGTGTCAGCGTCTCTGAAAGGTCTGAACAGCCACCGATCAACACTGGTCTCTTAACGGCCGGGAGCAGAGAGGCAGGACACACATGCAAACACACAGAGTCAGTGAACTGTAGCCGTCCTCAACATATCATGGAGTTTCCCCTCAGAGCTCAGACTGTTTCAGGACTGAAGATAAAAAGTTAAATCTATCACAGTTTTTCTCAGCTTTATATTTTGTTAACTTTCAAATTAAACATTGTGAGTTTCACAAATCAAAACTTTGAATGAAGAATGAGACTTTTATGGTTTTAACTATCTTAAATATTTCTTGTCTCAAGCCAAGAGTTTATGAATAATGACGTGTTTGTTCTCATCTTGTCTGCATTGCAACTGTAGTCAACTTTTTTTTAATGCTTCTTTGTTTTTGTGTATTTTTGTTGACCGTGGTCTAAACAGGATAATGCCCTTCAAGGTGTCCATTATCAGGAAATAATGGATTGTGCATCGGGCACCTCATCGTCCATTATCCTTCACTAAAACTTCAATAAGGCAAAAAGATTCATCTGATCTTGCTCAAAGTCATTTTTCTCAATATTCTCATCCCATCTCTTCCCTTCAGATTCTAAGACACTGAAACTGAAATAATACAAAATGTTCAGGTTCAGTCGTCCTGAGGAGGTTTTATCTTTGGGTTTTAATTCAGGATGTGAGATTAATGTCATGATGATTTTCCTTTCAAACTGTCGTCATCAACTATGACAGGACTTGTCCTTGTTTATGGTTCATTGCTGTTGGTTGTAAAGACGTTTTCTGTTGCATCATTTCTTGTAGTGAAGGTTTGTGTGTGGGACGTGCAGATGTTTTAACATTCGGGTTAATTACTGGAATGTCTACGTACTCACATGTTCTCTCATCCTGTGGTAACCTTCATTACTACATAATTAAACCACATGCAGAGACTCTTGTTTGCAGAATCCCTGAATTTCTATCAGATTTCTTCTCATGTCACATCAGTAATTCTATGTAAGGAAATCAATATTCTAGTTCAAAGCAAAACAAAGTGTGTTAATGCTGTTGCCTCTATTGACTTGTTTACCTTTTAATGCATCTACAATAGATGTAGTTTTATCAGATTTTCAGTTTGATAATCTATTTGATCAGATCATTTATTGCCATCATAACTTCCAGTGCTTTAAATAGTGTTTCCTGACAGTACTCTGTCAGATGGACTTCACTGTCAGTCAAACCTCTAAAGTGTCTGAGTGTCTGTGCAGCTGTTGAGTCGGATCAGTTCCTCTGCAGCTGAGGGAGGTTTTTGTACGACGCTGTTTCACTGTGTGAACGGGAAGCTGTAATCCTGCTGACAGTAATAAACTCCTGCATCTTCAGTCTGGACTCTACTGATGGTCAGAGTGAAGTCATTTCCAGACTGACTCCCACTGAAACGATCTGAAACTCCAGACTGACGGTTAGAGGCCCAATAAACCAGGAGTTTTGGAGCTTCTCCAGGTTTTTGAAGGTACCAGTCTACCTCATTGGTAACAGATGTACTGGTTTTACATTTGATAGAGACAGTCTGTCCTAGAACAACAGACTGAGATTCAGGAGACTGAGTCAGGATAATTTCTGCTGATGAATCTAGAAAACATGAAAAAGAGGAGAAGGGTTATTGAGACAAATCCAGCCTGGAGGAAGATGATCAACATCCAAACAGAAGAGAATCAAATGTTTAACATGGAGAACAGATGGAAGAAGGTCAATGCTGCTTGTTTCAGTGATTCTCCATCATAGCAGAGCATCATTGTGGTGAACCCGGCTGCACCCTGAAGCAAAGTTTCCAGAAGAGAGTCTCACCCTGAACAAGGAGCCCCAGGGTGGCCAGCAGTAGAGTCAGTGACATCATCATCGTGCTGCCGGCGTGTCAGCGTCTCTGAAAGGTCTGAACAGCCACCGATCAACACTGGTCTCTTAACGTCTGGGAGCAGAGAGGCAGGACACACATGCAAACACACAGAGTCAGTGAACTGTAGCCGTCCTCAACATATCATGGAGTTTCCCCTCAGAGCTCAGACTGTTTCAGGACTGAAGATAAAAAGTTAAATCTATCACAGTTTTTCTCAGGTTTATATTTTGCTGATTTTCATATTAAACATTCTGAGTTTCACAAATCAAAAATTTGAAGTAAGAGTTTGACTTTTCTGGTTTTAACTATCTTAAATATTTCTTGTCTCAAGCAAAGAGTTTATGAATAATGACGTGTTTGTTCTCATCTTGTGTGTGTTTTTTGTTGACCGTGGTCTAAACGGGATAATGCCCTTCAAGGTGTCCATTATCAGGAAATAATGGATTGAGCATCGGACACCTCATCGTCCATTATCCTTCACTAAAACTTCAATAAGGCAAAAAGATTCATCTGATCTTGCTCAAAGTCATTTTTCTCAATATTCTCATCCCATCTCTTCCCTTCAGATTCTAAGACACTGAAACTGAAATAATAAAAAATGTTCAGGTTCAGTCGTCCTGAGGAGGTTTTATCTTTTGGGTTTTAGTTCAGAATGTGAGATTAATGTCATGATGATTTTCCTTTAAAACTGTCATCATCAACTGTGACAGGACTTGTCCTTGTTTATGGTTCATTGCTGTTGGTTGTAAAGACGTTTTCTGTTGCATCATTTCTTGTAGTGAAGGTTTGTGTGTGGGACGTGCAGATGTTTTAACATTCGGGTTAATTACTGGAATGTCTACGTACTCACATGTTCTCTCATCCTGTGGTAACCTTCATTACTACATAATTAAACCACATGCAGAGACTCTTGTTTGCAGAATCCCTTAATTTCTATCAGATTTTTTCTCATGTCACATCAGTAATTCTATGTAAGGAAATCAATATTCTAGTTCAAAGCAAAACAAAGTGTGTTAATGCTGTTGCCTCTATTGACTGATCTACTTTTTAATGCATCTACAATAGATGTAGTTTTATCAGATTTTCAGTTTGATCAGATCATTTATTACCATCATAACTTCCAGTGCTTTAAACAGTGTTTCCTGACAGTACTCTGTCAGATGGACTTCACTGTCAGTCAAACCTCTAAAGTGTCTGAGTGTCTGTGCAGCTGTTGAGTCGGATCAGTTCCTCTGCAGCTGAGGGAGGTTTTTGTACGACGCTTTTTCACTGTGTGAACGGGAAGCTGCTACCCTGCTGACAGTAATAAACTCCTGCATCTTCAGTCTGGACTCTACTGATGGTCAGAGTGAAGTCATTTCCAGACCGACTCCCACTGAAACGATCTGAAACTCCAGACTGACGGTTAGTGGCATAATAAACCAGGAGTTTTGGAGCTTCTCCAGGTTTTTGAAGGTACCAGTGTAAGTAAGAGCCAGCAGATGTACTGGCTTTACATCTGATAGAGACAGTCTGTCCTAGAACAACAGACTGAGATTCAGGAGACTGAGTCATGATAATTTCTGCTGATGAATCTGGAAAACATGAAAAAGAGGAGAAGGGTTATTGAGACAAATCCAGCCTGGAGGAAGATGATCAACATCCAAACAGAAGAGAATCAAATGTTTAACATGGAGAACAGATGGAAGAAGGTCAATGCTGCTTGTTTCAGTGATTCTCCATCATAGCAGAGCATCATTGTGGTGAACCTGGCTGCACCCTGAAGCAAAGTTTCCAGAAGAGAGTCTCACCCTGAACAAGGAGCCCCAGGGTGGCCAGCAGTAGAGTCAGTGACATCATCATCGTGCTGCCGGCGTGTCAGCGTCTCTGAAAGGTCTGAACAGCCACCGATCAACACTGGTCTCTTAACGGCCGGGAGCAGAGAGGCAGGACACACATGCAAACACACAGAGTCAGTGAACTGTAGCCGTCCTCAACATATCATGGAGTTTCCCCTCAGAGCTCAGACTGTTTCAGGACTGAAGATAAAAAGTTAAATCTGTCACAGTTTTTCTCAGGTTTATATTTTGCTGATTTTCATATTAAACATTCTGAGTTTCACAAATCAAAAATTTTAATTAAGAATTAGACTTTTATGGTTTTAACTATCTTAAATATTTCTTGTCTCAAGCCAAGAGTTTATGAATAATGACGTGTTTGTTCTCATCTTGTGTGTGTTTTTTGTTGACCGTGGTATAAACAGGATAATGCCCTTCAAGGTGTCCATTATCAGGAAATAATGGATTGAGCATCGGACACCTCATCGTCCATTATCCTTCACTAAAACTTCAATAAGGCAAAAAGATTCATCTGATCTTGCTCAAAGTCATTTTTCTCAATATTCTCATCCCATCTCTTCCCTTCAGATTCTAAGACACTGAAACTGAAATAATACAAAATGTTCAGGTTCAGTCGTCCTGAGGAGGTTTTATCTTTGGGTTTTAGTTCAGGATGTGAGATTAATGTCATGATGATTTTCCTTTAAAACTGTCGTCATCAACTGTGACAGGACTTGTCCTTGTTTATGGTTCATTGCTGTTGGTTGTAAAGACGTTTTCTGTTGCATCATTTCTTGTAGTGAAGGTTTGTGTGTGGGACGTGCAGATGTTTTAACATTCGGGTTAATTACTGGAATGTCTACGTACTCACATGTTCTCTCATCCTGTGGTAACCTTCATTACTACATAATCAAACCACATGCAGAGACTCATTTGCAGAATCCCTGAATTTCTATCAGATTTTTTCTCATGTCACATCAGTAATTCTATGTAAGGAAATCAATATTCTAGTTCAAAGCAAAACAAAGTGTGTTAATGCTGTTGCCTCTATTGACTTGTTTACCTTTTAATGCATCTACAATAGATGTAGTTTTATCAGATTTTCAGTTTGATAAACTATTTGATCAGATCATTTATTACCATCATAACTTCCAATGCTTTAAATAGTGTTTCCTGACAGTACTCTGTCAGATGGACTTCACTGTCAGTCAAACCTCTAAAGTGTCTGAGTTTCTGTGCAGCTGTTGAGTCGGATCAGTTCCTTTGCAGCTGAGGGAGGTTTTTGTACGACGCTTTCTCACTGTGTGAACGGCCAGCTGCTACTCTGCTGACAGTAATAAACTCCTGCATCTTCAGTCTGGACTCTACTGATGGTCAGAGTGAAGTCACTTCCAGACCCACTCCCACTGAAACGATCTGAAACTCCAGACTGACGGTTAGAGGCCGAATAAACCAGGAGTGTTGGAGCTTCTCCAGGTTTTTGAAGGTACCAGTGTAAGTAAGAGCCAACAGATGTACTGGCTTTACATCTGATAGAGACAGTCTGTCCTAGAACAACAGACTGAGATTCAGGAGACTGAGTCAGGATAGTTTCTGCTGATGAATCTGGAAAACATGAAAAAGAGGAGAAGGGTTATTGAGACAAATCCAGCCTGGAGGAAGATGATCAACATCCAAACAGAAGAGAATCAAATGTTTAACATGGAGAACAGATGGAAGAAGGTCAATGCTGCTTGTTTCAGTGATTCTCCATCATAGCAGAGCATCATTGTGGTGAACCCGGCTGCACCCTGAAGCAAAGTTTCCAGAAGAGAGTCTCACCCTGAACAAGGAGCCCCAGGGTGGCCAGCAGTAGAGTCAGTGACATCATCATCGTGCTGCCGGCGTGTCAGCGTCTCTGAAAGGTCTGAACAGCCACCGATCAACACTGGTCTCTTAACGGCTGGGAGCAGAGAGGCAGGACACACATGCAAACACACAGAGTCAGTGAACTGTAGCCGTCCTCAACATATCATGGAGTTTCCCCTCAGAGCTCAGACTGTTTCAGGACTGAAGATAAAAAGTTAAATCTATCACAGTTTTTCTCAGGTTCATATTTTGCTGATTTTCATATTAAACATTGTGAGTTTCACAAATCAAAACTTTGAATGAAGAATTAGACTTTTCTGGTTTTAACTATCTTAAATATTTCTTGTCTCAAGCCAAGAGTTTATGAATAATGATGTGTTTGTTCTCATCTTGTCTGCATTGCAACTGTAGTCAACTTTTTTTCCTAATACTTCTTTGTTTTTGTGTATTTTTGTTGACCGTGGTCTAAACAGGATAATGCCCTTCAAGGTGTCCATTATCAGGAAATAATGGATTGTGCATCGGACACCTCATCGTCCATTATCCTTCACTAAAACTTCAATAAGGCAAAAAGATTCATCTGATCTTGCTCAAAGTCATTTTTCTCAATATTCTCATCCCATCTCTTCCCTTCAGATTCTAAGACACTGAAACTGAAATAATAAAAAATGTTCAGGTTCAGTCGTCCTGAGGAGGTTTTATCTTTGGGTTTTAATTCAGAATGTGAGATTAATGTCATGATGATTTTCCTTTAAAACTGTCGTCATCAACTGTGACAGGACTTGTCCTTGTTTATGGTTCATTGCTGTTGGTTGTAGAGACGTTTTCTGTTGCATCATTTCTTGTAGTGAAGGTTTGTGTGTGGGACGTGCAGATGTTTTAACATTCGGGTTAATTACTGGAATGTCTACGTACTCACATGTTCTCTCATCCTGTGGTAACCTTCATTACTACATAATTAAACCACATGCAGAGACTCTTGTTTGCAGAATCCCTTAATTTCTATCAGATTTCTTCTCATGTCACATCAGTAATTCTATGTAAGGAAATCAATATTCTAGTTCAAAGCAAAACAAAGTGTGTTAATGCTGTTGCCTCTATTGACTGATCTACTTTTTAAAGCATCTACAATAGATGTAGTTTTATCAGATTTTCAGTTTGATCAGATCATTTATTACCATCATAACTTCCAGTGCTTTAAATAGTGTTTCCTGACAGCACTCTGTCAGATGGACTTCACTGTCAGTCAAACCACTAAAGTGTCTGAGTGTCTGTGCAGCTGTTGAGTCGGATCAGTTCCTCTGCAGCTGAGGGAGGTTTTTGTACGACGCTTTTTCACTGTGTGAACGGCCAGCTGTTATGCTGCTGACAGTAATAAACTCCTGCATCTTCAGTCTGGACTCTACTGATGGTCAGAGTGAAGTCACTTCCAGACCCACTCCCACTGAAACGATCTGAAACTCCAGACTGACGGCTAGAGGCCGAATAAACCAGGAGTTTTGGAGCTTCTCCAGGTTTTTGAAGGTACCAGTGTAAGTTAGTGCTAATAGATGTACTGGATTTACATCTGATAGAGACAGTCTGTCCTAGAACAACAGACTGAGATTCAGGAGACTGAGTCAGGATAATTTCTGCTGATGAATCTGGAAAACAGAAAAAGAGGAGAAGGGTTATTGAGACAAATCCAGCCTGGAGGAAGATGATCAACATCCAAACAGAAGAGAATCAAATGTTTAACATGGAGAACAGATGGAAGAAGGTCAATGCTGCTTGTTTCAGTGATTCTCCATCATAGCAGAGCATCATTGTGGTGAACCTGGCTGCACCCTGAAGCAAAGTTTCCAGAAGAGAGTCTCACCCTGAACAAGGAGCCCCAGGGTGGCCAGCAGTAGAGTCAGTGACATCATCATCGTGCTGCCGGCGTGTCAGCGTCTCTGAAAGGTCTGAACAGCCACCGATCAACACTGGTCTCTTAACGTCTGGGAGCAGAGAGGCAGGACACACATGCAAACACACAGAGTCAGTGAACTGTAGCCGTCCTCAACATATCATGGAGTTTCCCCTCAGAGCTCAGACTGTTTCAGGACTGAAGATAAAAAGTTAAATCTATCACAGTTTTTCTCAGGTTTATATTTTGCTGATTTTCATATTAAACATTCTGAGTTTCACAAATCAAAAATTTGAAGTAAGAGTTTGACTTTTCTGGTTTTAACTATCTTAAATATTTCTTGTCTCAAGCAAAGAGTTTATGAATAATGACGTGTTTGTTCTCATCTTGTGTGTGTATTTTTGTTGACCGTGGTCTAAACAGGATAATGCCCTTCAAGGTGTCCATTATCAGGAAATAATGGATTGAGCATCGGGCACCTCATCGTCCATTATCCTTCACTAAAACTTCAATAAGGCAAAAAGATTCATCTGATCTTGCTCAAAGTCATTTTTCTCAATATTCTCATCCCATCTCTTCCCTTCAGATTCTAAGACACTGAAACTGAAATAATACAAAATGTTCAGGTTCAGTCGTCCTGAGGAGGTTTTATCTTTGGGTTTTAATTCAGAATGTGAGATTAATGTCATGATGATTTTCCTTTCAAACTGTCGTCATCAACTATGACAGGACTTGTCCTTGTTTATGGTTCATTGCTGTTGGTTGTAAAGACGTTTTCTGTTGCATCATTTCTTGTAGTGAAGGTTTGTGTGTGGGACGTGCAGATGTTTTAACATTCGGGTTAATTACTGGAATGTCTACGTACTCACATGTTCTCTCATCCTGTGGTAACCTTCATTACTACATAATTAAACCACATACAGAGACTCTTGTTTGCAGAATCCCTTAATATTTCTATCAGATTTCTTCTCATGTCACATCAGTAATTCTATGTAAGGAAATCAATATTCTAGTTCAAAGCAAAACAAAGTGTGTTAATGCTGTTGCCTCTATTGACTGATCTACTTTTTAATGCATCTACAATAGATGTAGTTTTATCAGATTTTCAGTTTGATCAGATCATTTATTACCATCATAACTTCCAGTGCTTTAAACAGTGTTTCCTGACAGCACTCTGTCAGATGGACTTCACTGTCAGTCAAACCTCTAAAGTGTCTGAGTTTCTGTGCAGCTGTTGAGTCGGATCAGTTCCTCTGCAGCTGAGGGAGGTTTTTGTACGACGCTTTCTCACTGTGTGAGCGGCCAGCTGCTACTCTGCTGACAGTAATAAACTCCTGCATCTTCAGTCTGGACTCTACTGATGGTCAGAGTGAAGTCACTTCCAGACCCACTCCCACTGAAACGATCTGAAACTCCAGACTGACGGCTAGAGGCATAATTAACCAGGAGTTTTGGAGCTTCTCCAGGTTTTTGAAGGTACCAGTGTAAGCTAGTGCTAATAGATGTACTGGCTTTACATCTGATAGAGACAGTCTGTCCTAGAACAACAGACTGAGATTCAGGAGACTGAGTCAGGATAATATCTGCTGATGAATCTGGAAAACATGAAAAAGAGGAGAAGGGTTATTGAGACAAATCCAGCCTGGAGGAAGATGATCAACATCCAAACAGAAGAGAATCAAATGTTTAACATGGAGAACAGATGGAAGAAGGTCAATGCTGCTTGTTTCAGTGATTCTCCATCATAGCAGAGCATCATTGTGGTGAACCTGGCTGCACCCTGAAGCAAAGTTTCCAGAAGAGAGTCTCACCCTGAACAAGGAGCCCCAGGGTGGCCAGCAGTAGAGTCAGTGACATCATCATCGTGCTGCCGGCGTGTCAGCGTCTCTGAAAGGTCTGAACAGCCACCGATCAACACTGGTCTCTTAACGTCTGGGAGCAGAGAGGCAGGACACACATGCAAACACACAGAGTCAGTGAACTGTAGCCGTCCTCAACATATCATGGAGTTTCCCCTCAGAGCTCAGACTGTTTCAGGACTGAAGATAAAAAGTTAAATCTATCACAGTTTTTCTCAGGTTCATATTTTGTTAACTTTCAAATTAAACATTGTGAGTTTCACAAATCAAAAATTTGAAGTAAGAGTTTGACTTTTCTGGTTTTAACTATCTTAAATATTTCTTGTCTCAAGCCAAGAGTTTATGAATAATGACGTGTTTGTTCTCATCTTGTGTGTGTTTTTTGTTGACCGTGGTATAAACGGGATAATGCCCTTCAAGGTGTCCATTATCAGGAAATAATGGATTGAGCATCGGACACCTCATCGTCCATTATCCTTCACTAAAACTTCAATAAGGCAAAAAGATTCATCTGATCTTGCTCAAAGTCATTTTTCTCAATATTCTCATCCCATCTCTTCCCTTCAGATTCTAAGACACTGAAACTGAAATAATACAAAATGTTCAGGTTCAGTCGTCCTGAGGAGGTTTTATCTTTGGGTTTTAGTTCAGAATGTGAGATTAATGTCATGATGATTTTCCTTTAAAACTGTCGTCATCAACTGTGACAGGACTTGTCCTTGTTTATGGTTCATTGCTGTTGGTTGTAAAGACGTTTTCTGTTGCATCATTTCTTGTAGTGAAGGTTTGTGTGTGGGACGTGCAGATGTTTTAACATTCGGGTTAATTACTGGAATGTCTACGTACTCACATGTTCTCTCATCCTGTGGTAACCTTCATTACTACATAATTAAACCACATGCAGAGACTCTTGTTTGCAGAATCCCTTAATTTCTATTAGATTTTTTCTCATGTCACATCAGTAATTCTATGTAAGGAAATCAATATTCTAGTTCAAAGCAAAACAAAGTGTGTTAATGCTGTTGCCTCTATTGACTGATCTACTTTTTAATGCATCTACAATAGATGTAGTTTTATCAGATTTTCAGTTTGATCAGATCATTTATTACCATCATAACTTCCAATGCTTTAAATAGTGTTTCCTGACAGTACTCTGTCAGATGGACTTCACTGTCAGTCAAACCTCTAAAGTGTCTGAGTGTCTGTGCAGCTGTTGAGTCGGATCAGTTCCTCTGCAGCTGAGGGAGGTTTTTGTACGACGCTTTTTCACTGTGTGAACGGGAGGCTGCTACCCTGCTGACAGTAATAAACTCCTGCATCTTCAGTCTGGACTCTACTGATGGTCAGAGTGAAGTCACTTCCAGACCCACTCCCACTGAAACGATCTGAAACTCCAGACTGACGGTTAGTGGCATAATAAACCAGGAGTTTTGGAGCTTCTCCAGGTTTTTGAAGGTACCAGTGTAAGTTAGTGTTAACAGATGTACTGGCTTTACATCTGATAGAGACAGTCTGTCCTAGAACAACAGACTGAGATTCAGGAGACTGAGTCATGATAATTTCTGCTGATGAATCTGGAAAACATGAAAAAGAGGAGAAGGGTTATTGAGACAAATCCAGCCTGGAGGAAGATGATCAACATCCAAACAGAAGAGAATCAAATGTTTAACATGGAGAACAGATGGAAGAAGGTCAATGCTGCTTGTTTCAGTGATTCTCCATCATAGCAGAGCATCATTGTGGTGAACCTGGCTGCACCCTGAAGCAAAGTTTCCAGAAGAGAGTCTCACCCTGAACAAGGAGCCCCAGGGTGGCCAGCAGTAGAGTCAGTGACATCATCATCGTGCTGCCGGCGTGTCAGCGTCTCTGAAAGGTCTGAACAGCCACCGATCAACACTGGTCTCTTAACGGCCGGGAGCAGAGAGGCAGGACACACATGCAAACACACAGAGTCAGTGAACTGTAGCCGTCCTCAACATATCATGGAGTTTCCCCTCAGAGCTCAGACTGTTGAAATGATCCATGACATGATGCATTTGATTTGTTGAGCTGCTTATGATCAAAGCTGTACGAGTGGTGTTGATTGTGCTACTTTATTAAAGCCTATTAAAGGATGAATTTACTTCTTACGTGTAATTATTCTATTAATTTGTTGTTCTTAAATCGTCTCACAGCTTTAACAGTATGAGCATCATTACAACAATAATAATGCTATTTAAAGTTGAATACAGTCAGATGGTTTGGTGATAGAACAATAGAGAATCAATCAATAAAGTTTATATGAGGTGAACTGAACTCCATCCTGTTGGTATCAGCAGAGGAAGCTACCACTTCTGCTGGACTTCCTCACATTTGGTGAAACTGGTCTTCAGCGTTTTACTTCCCTCTCTTCGCCCAGTAACCATGGCAACAGACGGGCATCACTGATGAACCATGGCAACAGACAGGTTTCAGTACTGAAAATAAAAAGTTATATCCGGCACAGTTTTTCTCAGGTTTATATTTTGCTGACTCACTTCACTTCACAAATCAAAAATTTGAATGAAGAATGACACTTTCATGGTTTTAACTATCTTAAATATTTCTTGTCTCAAGCCAAGAGCTTATTAATAATGACGCTTTTTGTGTTTTTTTTTTGGTTGACCGTGGTATAAACGGGATAATGACCTTCAAGGTGTCCGTCCATTATCAGGAAATAATGGATTGTGCATCGGACACCTCATCGTCCATTATCCTTTATCTCAATATTCTCATCCCATCTCTTCCCTTCAGAAGAGACCGATGTGTTCATTTTGAATTCATTCATTTTATCTTTACTGTACACCTGCCTACTGCAGTATTATAGTGTCTTTTAGCTATGTGATATTTTATCCTTGTATTTCAATTTTGCCACTATTCCATTTAATGTTTTATTACCAATGACTGCTTAACTGTTGTGCACATGAAAAAGATGAACTTACACTTTTGGTTTGGTTTTTAGCCATGTAGATAGTTACAGTAATACAGTAAAAAAAAACTATTAAGAAGGAATTCATCAAGACCCACTCTCCTGAATGTTTCCAGGACAGAAGCTCCCAAACTTCTGATTTATTGTTCCACAAGTCATCAGTCTGGAGTTTCAGATCATCTTAGTTGAAGTGGATCTGTGAAGCGGACTGAAGATACTGAAGATCAGCAGTGTTACAGCTTCCCGTTCGCACAGTGACACAACATGACATTAATGGCTGCAAAGAAATGAATAAAAATTGAGCATTATGCTGGAGCTTGTGTTATTTTTGTTGACAACCATAAAAGGCTGTGCTATCCTCTCTTTCATGCCAAGTCTTTTGGTCGAACTGATCACATATTACTATGTTTGAAATCTCAAATTAAAAATGTGTCATATCACTCTAAGCCGATGATACCCTGCGCTTTATTTCTAATCCTGAAACTCCTTCAGATCTTCAGAATAAATCCTATGTACAATTTAACAACACATAAACAGAACTTTATGCATTAGTCATAAAAAAGAGCTCTGTGATGTGCCATTGAAATGGTCTTATCATGTGTATTACCCATGTTAATTAATATTGACATATATTAATAGACATTTCCATATCACTTTTCATGATAAAATCGTTCTTGTTGTTCTGAACACATGGGAGAGGATGTTAATATTGAAACATGTCAAGAGAGAAGGATCACAACCAGAGAGATGTTTGGGTTAGTGATCGATTGATCCATTGATAAACAGCATCATCAGAGTAATCCATGTCCCTGTTGGGGTCAGTGGGAGCATTTCCATAGAGAGCCACTTTGCATCAGCAGCACCATGCTCCACTGCTCTGGGAGAGTTTATAGTCCTGAGAGTTGAACACCGGATGACTGACAGCCGTCCTTCACAACAACAGAAGCCACAGAAATCCTCCTCATCACAAACATGACTCTGACCTCCGTCCTCATCTGGACTCTCCTCTGCTGCTGCTTCACAGGTAAAGTCCAGAGCATCAGACTCCTCTCCTCTATCAACATCCGTCCCTCTGAAATGAAGCCGACTAAACCGTGACGCTGCTTTATGTTTCTGTCTCTGTGCCCTCAGAGTCCAGAGGTCAGTACACAGTGACTCAGCCTGGAGCAGTGAGCTCTGCTGTGGGAGGCTCCGTCACCATCAGCTGTAAGACCAGTCAGGATGTTTATAATTCTGACTCTGTGGAATGGTACCAATGGAAACAGGGACAAAGCCCTAACCTGCTCATTTACTGGTCAAACCGCCAAGCATCAGGAACTCCAGATCGTTTTACAGGCAGTGGATCAAACACTGACTTCACTCTGACCATCAGTAGAGTCCAGACTGAAGATGCAGCAGTTTACTACTGTACGGGACGGCACTCTGTCAACAGTCACTATGTGTTCACACAGTAAAAAAGCGTCGTACAAAAACCTCCCTCAGTCAGACAGAACAAAAACTGAACTGACTGCTGCAGCTGGCTCTGGGGCTGCAGCTCCCCTTGCTGGCCAAAGTGAAATACAGTGAAAATTAAATTTTACCATTTAAAATGATCTCTGATAAGCATAATTTTAGCTGTTTCTGTTCAAGTACTTGTGTGTACATTATGCTGGTGTGGTTCAAGTATGGATTACACGGTACATTTGAATGATAAACATGCACTACATGTGGTTTTCTACTTGGCACTGGTTATAATTTAACATAGCATACCTCTTCCCTTTAAATACTCCAAGGTGAAAACAGAGACACACTGACTAGTTGTGAGAGTTATCTGCACATCCACAGACACATTTATGCAGAATTTACAGTTTATTTTCTTCAAATGAAATCAGTTTCCTCTTGTGCACACAAAACGCAGATACTAGCTCACCACTGAGTTGTGGAAGTAAGGAGATAAAAACAAAAGCTACTGACAGATGCTGATTGTGAGGACAGACAGGAAGGACATCTACGGTGTCTGTAACATGATGCATTACACATAGTATGTTGAATAATACACCGCAAAGTGAGTGGTAGGCAGCCCATGCACTTTAAGCTTGAATGCTTGAGAATTTCTTTCTCTTTTCAGTTTTGCAGTTCTGGTAGTAAGAAGAAAACAGACAAAACTCACACATCTCAAAATGAAAAGCCCCACGCGTGTCTAGAAGCATCTAGCCACAAAAGTTCAGCGGTACACAACGACGTCCTGGGAGGCCACGACAAGAACAAGAGTCTAGCAATAGTTTGGCATTAAAAAAAGCTTTTGCATTTTTGTCTAAATTTTCAACAAAGGTAGAAGCTAATGATACAAAGGGAGCTCATATTTGAGTAAGATAAGGAGGCCAAAACCCTGAAAACTTGAATAACGAGATGTCCAACTTTATACTGTTTCTAAACTTCGTTGTAAATTGAGTATCGTTGGGTTTTGGACAAATGAAGATGTCACCTTGGGCTCTTGTGATGGCATGTTTGAATACAATTTCATTGCTTTATTATAGTTACCAATTTGCTGTTACCAAACTGATCACATATTACTATGTTTGAAATCTCAAATTAGAAATGTGTCATATCACTTTAAGCCGATGATACCCTGCGTTTTATTTCTAATCCTGAAACTCCTTCAGATCTTCAGAATAAATCGTACGTACAATTTAACAACACATGAACACAATATTATACATTAGTCATAAAAGAGAGCTCTGTGATGTGCCATTGAAATTGTCTTATTATCATGTGTATTTCCCATGTTAATTAATAGAAACATATATTAATAGACATTTCAATATCACTTTTCATGATAAAATCGTTCTTGTTATGAAATGCTGAAAACATCAATACATGGGAGAACATGTTAATATTGAAACATGCCAAGAGAGAAGGATCACAACCAGAGAGAAGTTTGGGTTAGTGATTGATTAATCCATTGATGAACAGCATCATCAGAGTAATACATGTCCCTGTTGGGGTCAGTGGGAGCATTTCCATAGAGAGCCACTTTGCATCAGCAGCACCATGCTCCACTGCTCTGGGAGAGTTTATAGTCTTGAGAGTTGAACACTGGATGACTGACAGCCGTCCTTCACAACAACAGAAGCCACAGAAATCCTCCTCATCACAAACATGACTCTGACCTCCGTCCTCATCTGGACTCTCCTCTGCTGCTGCTTCACAGGTAAAGTCCAGAGCATCAGACTCCTCTCCTCCATCAACATCCGTCCTTCTGAAATGAAGCCGACTAAACCGTGACGCTGCTTTATGTTTCTGTCTCTGTGCCCTCAGAGTCCAGAGGTCAGTACACAGTGACTCAGCCTGGAGCAGTGAGCTCTGCTGTGGGAGGCTCCGTCACCATCAGCTGTAGGATCAGTCAGACTGTTTATAAATCTGACTCTGTGGAATGGTACCAATGGAAACAGGGACAAAGCCCTAACCTGCTCATTTACTGGTCAAACCGCCAAGCATCAGGAACTCCAGATCGTTTTACAGGCAGTGGATCAAACACTGACTTCACTCTGACCATCAGTAGAGTCCAGACTGAAGATGCAGCAGTTTACTACTGTACGGGACGGCACTCTGTCAACAGTCACTATGTGTTCACACAGTAAAAAAGCGTCGTACAAAAACCTCCCTCAGTCAGACAGAACAGAAACTGAACTGACTGCTGCAGCTGGCTCTGGGGCTGCAGCTCCCCTTGCTGGCCAAAGTGAAATACAGTGAAAATTAAATTTTACCATTTAAAATGATCTCTGATAAGCATAATTTTAGCTGTTTCTGTTCAAGTACTTGTGTGTACATTATGCTGGTGTGGTTCAAGTATGGATTACACGGTACATTTGAATGATAAACATGCACTACATGTGGTTTTCTACTTGGCACTGGTTATAATTTAACATAGCATACCTCTTCCCTTTAAATACGCCAAGGTGAAAACAGAGACACACTGACTAGTTGTGAGAGTTATCTGCACATCCACAGACACATTTATGCAGAATTTACAGTTTATTTTCTTCAAATGAAATCAGTTTCCTCTTGTGCACACAAAACGCAGATACTAGCTCACCACTGAGTTGTGGAAGTAAGGAGATAAAAACAAAAGCTACTGACAGATGCTGATTGTGAGGACAGACAGGAAGGACATCTACGGTGTCTGTAACATGATGCATTACACATAGTATGTTGAATAATACACCGCAAAGTGAGTGGTAGGCAGCCCATGCACTTTAAGCTTGAATGCTTGAGAATTTCTTTCTCATTTCAGTTTTGCAGTTCTGGTAGTAAGAAGAAAACAGACAAAACTCACACATCTCAAAATGAAAAGCCCCACGCGTGTCTAGAAGCATCTAGCCACAAAAGTTCAGCGGTACACAACGACGTCCTGGGAGGCCACGACAAGAACAAGAGTCTAGCAATAGTTTGGCATTAAAAAAAGCTTTTGCATTTTTGTCTAAATTTTCAACAAAGGTCGAAGCTAATGATACAAAGGGAGCTCATATTTGAGTAAGATAAGGAGGCCAAAACCCTGAAAACTTGAATAACGAGATGTCCAACTTTATACTGTTTCTAAACTTCGTTGTAAATTGAGTATCGTTGGGTTTTGGACAAATGAAGATGTCACCTTGGGCTCTTGTGATGGCATGTTTGAATACAATTTCATTGCTTTATTATAGTTACCAATTTGCTGTTACCAAACTGATCACATATTACTATGTTTGAAATCTCAAATTAGAAATGTGTCATATCACTTTAAGCCGATGATACCCTGCGTTTTATTTCTAATCCTGAAACTCCTTCAGATCTTCAGAATAAATCGTACGTACAATTTAACAACACATGAACACAATATTATACATTAGTCATAAAAGAGAGCTCTGTGATGTGCCATTGAAATTGTCTTATTATCATGTGTATTTCCCATGTTAATTAATAGAAACATATATTAATAGACATTTCAATATCACTTTTCATGATAAAATCGTTCTTGTTATGAAATGCTGAAAACATCAATACATGGGAGAACATGTTAATATTGAAACATGCCAAGAGAGAAGGATCACAACCAGAGAGAAGTTTGGGTTAGTGATTGATTAATCCATTGATGAACAGCATCATCAGAGTAATACATGTCCCTGTTGGGGTCAGTGGGAGCATTTCCATAGAGAGCCACTTTGCATCAGCAGCACCATGCTCCACTGCTCTGGGAGAGTTTATAGTCCTGAGAGTTGAACACTGGATGACTGACAGCCGTCCTTCACAACAACAGAAGCCACAGAAATCCTCCTCATCACAAACATGACTCTGACCTCCGTCCTCATCTGGACTCTCCTCTGCTGCTGCTTCACAGGTAAAGTCCAGAGCATCAGACTCCTCTCCTCCATCAACATCCGTCCTTCTGAAATGAAGCCGACTAAACCGTGACGCTGCTTTATGTTTCTGTCTCTGTGCCCTCAGAGTCCAGAGGTCAGGTCACAGTGACTCAGCCTGGAGCAGTGAGCTCTGCTGTGGGAGGCTCCGTCACCATCAGCTGTAAGACCAGTCAGGATGTTTATAGTGGGAACCATTTAGCCTGGTACCAACAGAGAGATGGAGAAACTCCTACACCGCTCATTTATGCTGCTAGCACTCGAGAATCAGGAACTCCAGATCGTTTTACAGGCAGTGGATCAAACTCTGACTTCACTCTGACCATCAGTGGAGTCCAGACTGAAGATGCAGCAGTTTACTACTGTCAGAGTTTTCATGTTATCAACAGTCAGTATGTGTTCACACAGTGAAAAAGCGTTGTACAAAAACCTCCCTCAGTCAGACAGAACAGAAACTGAATTGACTGTTGCAGCTGGAAGCTGCTGCAGAGACTGATACACTTCACTGAGTCAGTCACACACACACACACACACACACACAAATGTATAAATCAATCTACTTTTAGGAACAAAGGTTTATTACGTATAGTAAGTGTTCAAACTACTCATTGCAATATTTATTGAACACCTTGCTGCTTTCATTAGCATCTCAGGTGTTCATTGTTGTGATATTATCATCTTGTTTGCAGATGACATTCAATTCTATATCACACAACCTTCCTCTTTCAAATGTTCAATTCTTCTACCAATAATCGAACCATTTATTAAAGCACGTTGTCTCTCTTTCCTCATTCCCCTCTTATATGTACAGAAAGGTATATTTCAGCATGTGGATTCCAAATACCACCAAAATAATCCTCTATTCGAAATACAGTCACTCAACCTTAGGTATCCTTCACGTCCTACAAAGAATATCTTCAGTGTTTGGTATGAAAATTGTCACTCCACCCATCATGATCAACAAATCAAAAGAAGAAAAAGGTTTCTGTGGCTGTCACAGGCCTGTAATAAGCCCGGTCTACCTACACAGCTCTCTGCCTTTGAACTCATTGCGTATGAAGTCATTCTTCCACAAGGCTCAGCAGAGCCTACCAAAAGGTGGTCGGACAAGAATGGAATGAAAATCTGAGCCAAAGAAAGAGAGACACAGTTCTAAAATGTGCGTACCAAATAAACGGATAAACAGACACACCAAAAAATGTTAAAAGTTATGTTCTTTGTCTTTCATTCACTAATTAAGCTTTCTTCTGTGATCGTTTGTAATAACAGTGCAAAGAATGAACAAAGGAGGACAAATATCAACCCCATTCAGGCCAAGGAGGTTCAGCAACAAACAAAGTAACAAGGGAAGACTGCAAAAAAGAGTTTTTTAAAATCTGTCCTCTTCTTTCATCTTTATCTTCCATTGATCTTTTATTCATACTGCACATCAGCTTCTCCAATGACTTTACTGAGCTAACCAGTCAGCACAAAGCACTCTGAACCAAATGAGCAGAACCTCAGAGCTAAAGCTAACGTCATGCTAACATTGGCTATTTTGCTTTCTTCAGTGTTACAGACTCTGCCCTTAAAGGTAAACAGCAACTTGTATTTCCAAAAGCAGTGCTCCCTTTGTGCAGGAGAATCCACAGAACTCACTGCTTACAGTTTCAATTAGAACTTATTTACTACCAGAAAAGTAGTCCCTCTATTCAGGCCGCATATGATGGCTTAATACACCGAAATTATTTGAATTTGACATTTGACCCAATGAATGGAAGCAAACAATGTCAGAGCCAAAAAATAAAAACATTATTACTATTATTATTGTTTCTTTTTTAAATTTTATCTTGCTTCAAATTGGCATGACATCTAGATTACCTCTGAGGGAGTTTTAATAATACTGTAAATCTGATGAACAAAATGAGGTTTGCAACCTACCAGGCTTTGTTAGAAGAGTTGGGTACAGATGGAGGTGGAAGACCTGAAAAAGTGGTATCTTAATCTTCAGACTTTAGTTACAGTAACACTGTTGCTTGTGGTTGGTGGCTGGAGTTTCAAAGTTGAATAAATAATTTAATGGTGACATCTTCTGGTCCAAAAGTGACACTGCACTCATGGAAACAGCAGCAGAACAGCAGAAAAATGGGGAAATTTATATGTGACTTTATATTCTTGTTCTACTATGTCTAGTATTTCTATTTCTAGTTCTACCAGCTTTTTTTTATTTATATGCTTTAGGTTTGACTTCATTTGTATCAGTTTAGCTCAGATTTTAGTTCCTATTGAGAAAATCTCAGTTGTAGCTTCAACCTTGGTTCTGTTTTACTTATGCATGGACTTCCATCTCCCACACTGTGGCCTGTTAATATCAATATTCAGCATCAATAATTCTGTATGAGATAAATAATAATGATAAATGGACTTTTCAATATAAAAGTGAAATAAACGACTAAACGGATAAACAGACACCAAAAAATTTTAAATATTATGTTCTTTGTCCTGCAATTTACTATTTAAGCTTTCTTCTGTGATCGTTTGTGATTGACTGAATGAATGAGGAGATCAATAGGGAAAATGATTCAGCTTCTTTCAGCATCTATGGTTTGGTAAAATACTTTTTCAGTGTAGTCCAATGCAACTTCAAATCCAAGGGGATCACAACACAAATGAAGTCTCACCTCTAAAGCAGCGGTGCCACTGATCCCGGAGAATTTGAAGAATGAGCTCTTGGCAGTTCTGCTGAACTGTCAGACACCTGACCTCTGACCTCTGACCTCTGACTTCTGAGGGTCATTTGAATGGAGAAGTGGCTCTGAATGATTCAAAGCACAGCACTGACATTGCCGGGGTTAGTCGCTCTACTCCGACATATATAGTCTGTTTGGCCAGATAAGAACGGACACTATCAAGCTCTTTCTTTAAAAGGCAAGACAAGGCAAATGTATTTATATAACACCTTTCAGACACCAGGCAACTCAAAGTGCTTTGCAGGGACATAAAACACAATAAAGACGAGACACAGAAACAGTAAACTGCATGTAAAAGATGACAAAAGCACAAGAAAATAAATCTGAGCTCTTACATTTTCTGCTACTTAACTTTGCTTCTCATGCTTTGTTTATTTTTGTCCCTTTACAATGACGACCAGAGCAACGCTGCAGCGAATGAAGCCTAAACTAAACTTTTTCTTCCATCTGCAATCATTTATTCATCCCATCTATTTTGTTCTTTTTCCCATCCCAGCCCCAATCCTCTGTTTATTGAGATGGTTGAGTTGATCCATGCAGGGGGCCCTGTGAGCCTGACAGAGACAGAAACACAACATGCACAAATACTGGAAACTGTTACACATGTTCCCATAAGTCCCCCCAAAAGGCTGAGAGACACCACAGGTCTGAGGGCCTTACCGTAAACATGTGGCACCATAAACGTCAGACAGCTGCGTTGAGCACATCGCCACAAAACCGGAAAAACAAGTGAGTGTGCCTTCAAAATAATAGCCTTAAATAGAATACTTTGCTATTTGTTAATTCACACTTGGACAATGGATGGTTTTAAAAGAATCTTTCGTGCAGTTGTACCTGAAAAGTCTGTTTTCTTCATGGAAATCAGTATATTTTGAATGTGTGTGGCCTACTTCTCTAGGACATAAGAAAAAACTGTTGTATTGTCATATATATTATATATTGTTTCAAATTAAACTGCCCTAAATTAATTTCAACTCTTTCCTTAGAGATAATTTAAAAACTGATGATGTGAAAAATAGTGTATTGGGTCTAGCTGAGCATTATTTCTACGCTCACTATCTTAAAATGAGCTATGTTGTGAAAATAAAGGGTTTGTTATGTCAAGTCCGCAGCAGGTAATAATTTACACACTTAAATACACATTTCATTCACTCCTGTGTTACTTGTGCATTTCCACGTTATGCTACTTTTTACTTTTCCGTATTAGCAACGTATGCAATACTGTTTTACTGATATATCTCCCCCACAGCATGTGAAATAGTTGAACAGTTGATAACAGTCCAGCAATCTAATTATCAAATACTGTACAGGCTAATTATATTACACTGACTGGTTTTGTTGCTACTGCTTCTGTTTAGTTTTTACATTTTGAATTTACTTTTTTAAAAAAGGGCTCTAATGTGTGCTCTAACTTGCAGCGCCTGCGCATGTTTGGTGCTTTTATTTTGAAATGCCCAGCCGGATCCCACCTTGCTCACCTGTATGGAACTTGACGCCCGTGAGGACTTTCGGGACGCCCCGATCCAGAGCCGCCCCCAGGCTTTGTTGCTCTCTTGCAGTCTCCTCTGAAACTTTCTAAACTGTGACTTTCAGTCGTCTCTTTCTTCCTCCGCGGATGAAATGTCGACCACCGGCGGCTCCTCGGCCTGTGAGGGGATGTACTCCAAACTGATTGATGACGAGGGCGCGTATGACGACTTCAACCGCAGGCCAGATGTTGGACACAGCTGTAAGAGCTCGAAGCCTGTAATATAGATGTATATATATATATATATTTATTTATTTATTATTATAACTAATGGCCTTATTATGATAATGACCATTCAGCCTGCCTGGGTTTGTTTGTTCTTATTATGAATTAATCTGAAGCTTTTTTTTTTTTTTTTCTAGTACTTGATTCATTGTTTGGTTTATCAAATGTCACAATATAGAGAAAAATTACCTAAAGTTTCCAAACCCATAGATGTTCACTTGGCAAAGATACGCATCAAATCCCTGCAACTGAGAGGCTGGAATTAGTGTGTTTGGCATTTTTGCTTGAAAAATGACTGATTGATGAATTTATTGTCAACTATCAATCAACAGACTAATTGTTTCAGGTCTAAAACCTCATTTACAGAACAAAACAAACAACCACAACAAAGTAGGCTACAAAAACAGCAAATGGAAACGCTGATTTTCCATTTGTTCTCCTTTTACAGTGGCTTATTTTCAAGACACATTAGTCAGCTGTGGGGGGACGGATATATCAGCCGCTCCACCGTTTTAGTCCAGGTTAAAATATCTCAACAACTGCTGGATAGACTGCCAGGATTTTCATTCATGGTCCCCTGAAGATGAATCCTTTGAAGTTGCATCATGCATATTAAACATCAGCTGCATTGTGGGACTGACACGACTGTTTTCGTCCCATTGTAATATTTTAAGGCGCCGCACAAATGCACACAATCAGAAATGAGTCACTCAAATTAAATGGTTGGGGGTTAATAAAGGGCGCTGTGTGGTAGAGAGGAAGTGATTTCAGAGGAAGACACAGATTTCACAGTGTCAAATATAGCTGACGATGGTCACACAGCACGTGTCAGCAGACACAGCAATGACAACTTAAACACATGAGTGAGTAACAATGAGCATTAAAGGAGCCTTGGACATCATTGCTCAGTGTTATCTGGCAGATAAGGCCTCCAGTACATGACATCCAAGTCTGGGGATAAAGCTGGATAAAATAAAACCTTTACATTGTGGGTGAAAGGGGTCAAAAGGTTGAGGCCAGTGTGAAAATCTTCACGTTGATTTAATGTCTGTTGTCTCTTCAACACTTTTTCTTCCACAGTTGTTTTGATGCAGCGTAAATTCTCCTAAATTGGGGGTTTGGAATCAGTCCTTTAATTTCTGCTTCACTCTAATGACTAATGACAGGAATTCAAAAACATTTATTACAAACAAAATCCCTCCCTGACAGACTCACAACAACATTAGCGATGAGCGATTAGCAATGATAATGATAAAGCCGTGAATCTGTGTGGGAAGCATCTTCCCACCTCACATCCAAACAGATCATTTCCTCTGCTTCGTTTGATAATTGCAGTGCCGTCAGGTTTCCCATGTCCCAGAAACTTGCCTGACATGTTTGATTAACACAAGTCAGAACAAAACAGAGGAGATTGATCTGTGAATAAAAGGCTCTCTTGCACTCTAGCTGATTTCAGTTGAGTAAACTGGTTTTTCAGCCTGTCAGCAGTGAAGGGTTGAAGGATTCCTGTAGGGCGTTTGTGGTTATATCACTTAAGCATTCACGACAGAAGTGAGAAAATGAGTTACAGCAGTGTATTACTGTCACCATGACCAAAAAAAATAAAAAACGTGCTCAGTTTCTCATTGAAATGAGAAACTTTTCTCATTTATCTACAACAACGTCTCACTTAATTTGTATCTAAACGTTCTTGTTGTTTCTAATAACCAATGTGCCAAACTATTCACATTATAAGAGGATGGAGAAACTGTAGCTTACACATGCATTAAAAAATAGCAATGACTGGTTTAAATATGGTTCAAGTTTTATTTGACGTGAGGTAATTTGGCAGCTTAAACAATAGAGCAGTATAGATAAATATCATGAGATGGTTATTACCTCTTTTCAGTCAGGAAGTCCATCCAATTTTATCAAGAACGATGATGAGTACAAATTTGGATGTTAGTGATAAAGAGCAATGCACTTTGATAAACAGGATTTCGCTGCTGAAGTAATGATGAGACAGAACAATATATTCTATGGTAATAAAAAAGACAGACACCCTTTAATTAAATCCAGAAAGGTTTGATTTTTTGTGTCAAATGTTGAAAATGAATCTTCAATCAGTCAGTTGGGGAGAAGTCAGATATATAATTGTGTCGTCTGCATAAAAATGTATATTAAAGTACTGATAAGGAGGTCTGATTTGAGCAACTGGATGTTTTCTTACTTTAACAATTACTTTTAAAGGGTTCAGTATTGTGGTTATTTAGCTTTGAGTATATCAGTTTGTAGTATATAGTGAGCAGTCTTTCCTCCTCGCCACCTCCAGCTCATCCAGTCTCCCCAGTCAGACTGACCCCCCAGTCAAGCAGCCCCAGGCCCTACCGCCTCGCCACCATCTTCCTGGCCACGCTGTGTGCCGTCCTGCTGATATCCATCATAGCCGTCACTGCACACTGTGAGTACACAGACTGTCAGATATTCATTTCTTTCATCTCATTTTTAGTTAAAAAGTAAAAGTACATAATAGCAACATTGTGCAGCAATTTTTACCTTAAAACAAATCATTTTGATGGGACACTGACTTACTACGTCGCACACCACTACCTGTGGATCTGTGGGTGTAACTGCAGGGAGCGCAGATGTTTTTGGTTTGTTTTCTCTCTCCATTGTGTCAAAGCCTGTTCCCCTTCCAGTGCTGTTGCTCTCGTCAGAATGGTGCATTCACCCTTTCGTGGCTCAGATATCAACAGAATTGAATGTGCAGGTGCCGCAGAGGCCACAAGTGGTAAAAAAAAAAAAAAAATCACACAGTCTTGCTTTTAAGGAACTCTGTGGAGTTTTTTTTCAGACCGCTTGTGGAGCTGTTGACTGATGTTCACTTTTCAAATAGCATATCCATAGTTTTGAGAGCCTTTTTTTGATTTAATTTCAAAATTAAAGATAGAGATTAGATTATGCTAATGTAAAATTGTGTTTCTCTTTTTTGATTTCTTGGTTTCTTGACCGTCTGTGGCAATTTTTACCGAGGAAACTGTGTGTGACTGAACCAAAAATATTCTTAGTAGTCATTAAATTGTGAAATTAATGATGTAGATAACCTGTATTCTGCTCTTCTGCTCATTCTCAGTGTGCGCTGTGAAAACAGTGAATTCAGAATTGCAGAATGAGCAGTTTCACATGAGAAAAAAAAGAGGATACAGTGGTTTGCACTTTGCAACACTGACATTTCAAGTACATTTGCCAATAGTACGTCTGTGTTTTTACACACATCAGCATGTGAGTGTGTGTGTGTGTGAGTGTGTGTGTGTGTGTGTGTGTGTGTGTGTGTGTGTGTGTGTGTGTGTGTGTGTGTGTGTGTGTGTGTGTGTGTGTGTGTGCCAGGAGGCTGAAAAACTGCTTTGGCTTTTAATGAGCTCGTTAGCTAAACTGCTGCCAGTGAGCCTGAGAGTTGAAGTGCTAAACGTCTAAAGAGAAGATTTCCAAGGTTTTAAAAGGTGATAATTGGACTGTAGATGAAAATACTTTTGTTCATTTACATAATTATCACTATTTGAGAGTACAGGTTCTAATGCACAACGGAAATGCTTTTCAGGGAAAAGTATAATGAGACCATACAGTATGTGTAGTAGTCATGAGAATAATGTTCATTATTATAGATACTATCACATATAACACTACAATTTTTATTCTTATTCTAATCTTTATTCTTCTTCTGTCTATATCTGCCTGTTTGATTTCGTCAGTATATCTCAGGACTCTGTCTCTTGGAACTCACTGGCTATTGTCTATTATCTGATGACAATTTTGCCTCTTTACTCCAGTTTAGCCTGTGGATGTCAGCCAGCTGATGTTCGGGCCAAGATTTCCTCTTCCTCTTTCCCTCTTTCCTCTCTTTTTTCAGGTAATCTCTATAAATGGGTATCTGCATGTGACTGCAGAACCTACTTCAGTGTTTCTGTTCAGTAACTGGAGCTAAGCGATGCTGTGATGTTGATGTTAGCGTAAAGCACCAAATGACGAAGACATACCAGCACCATTGAGTGTGTTGTTTGAGAGTGTGCTTTTCTACTTCCATAATCTTTTTTTAAGTTAATTAACAAAGCGCACTGAATCTATTAACTTAATAGTACATCATTCCATATTGTTCCACAGATAAGAACAAACCTCAGGGTGGTGATGGAGAGACCACAGAGATACAGAAGCAGAAGCAGGACGCAAATGTGTCGGCTATGGTCGCCTCTATCAGCAAACTGCAGCAAGAGAAAATACAGCTGCAGAAAGAGAAGGACGAGCTGGTGGCCAAACTGGCAGCCACTAAAGGTAGATGTAGAAGGTGTATATGGGCCTGTGAGTTTGGTCACAGACATATCAACTAGTAGCACTTAGAGTGGCGCTGCTGTAACTGTACGAGAGTAAAGTCTTCAAATGAGACATCAGATAGCTGTGAAATATATTCAGATCTATCTCTTTCCTCGTCATCAGCTCCAGAGGTGATCAAACCGACAACACAGGCGGCAGCAACCCAGATCGTCTGCCCTGTTGACTGGCAGCTCTTCAACAGCAGCTGTTACTTTATCTCCAGAACCACAAGAGACTGGCCAGAGAGCAAATCGTACTGCGAGAGCCAAGGAGCTCACCTGGCCATCATCCACACGGCCGAGGAGCAGGTACAGTGCGACGAGCCGCGTGGTCGCAACATGTCGATGACATTCCTCGCACAGAGGAGTACGATATAGGAGGCTTTGGATGCACACACATTACTTGTTGGTAGGATGAGTTCATTGGTGGTTTTTGGGAAGTATAAGAAAAACTTATAGGACCAAAATACTGGAATATTACCAGCCTTATTCAGTAGTTATGGAATTGTCCAATATCAATATCTTGTCTGGTGATAGGGTTTGGATATCATTCTGTCTCTGCAGCCACACTCAGGCACCCTACTGCTCAGAAACAACCAGTGATGAATGTTTTCCTTTAATTTACTGTGCATCTCTTCTGTGTGTGTTTCCTGTCAGACGTTTCTGTGGGATCTTCTTCCCAGACGCCACTGGAACGCCTACTGGTTTGGCATCACGGACGGGATCACAGAGGATCAGTGGAAATGGGTGGATGGCACCCCGCTGGTCGGAGGGTAGGTTCACTGCTGTCATGGCGTCACGTCCAGGCTGGCCCCCCCACTGCACTAGCATCTGGGATTAGAAGTGATGCTGAAAAACAAAAATACTATATGACCAATGGTATTTGATTGTTTTTCAAAAGAGCACCGTCCTTATTTCAATATATGAAGCAAGCCACATGACATGCTGTTGAGAAAGTCTCCGGTTCATGGCTGGATTATGAGTTATTAGTGCTGTTACAAATGTCAGTGAGAACTTCTGGAACAAAACTATGAGTTGTGGTTTCACTTCTTAGTCACAATTTGCTGTGCCGGTCTGCTGCTGCTGGTAATTTTCCACTCTCTGGCCTACTTACCTGGCCACGCCTTCCAATCAGTGGCAATCACCCTCACCTGGTTCCTCAGCTGCACTCACTTGCAATCACCTGCCTATTTAAGGTTCAGCAGTAAACTCCCTCCTTGGCAGATTGTCTTAGCGTCATGCTTGACCTTCCAGCACTCCTGTTTACTACCTCAGCCTTCTGTTCCTGACCACGAGCTTCGCCTGTGTCCTTCCTGGCTTCGCTGCCTGCCTGCCTGCCTGTTGCCGACCCCGGTTCTGAATTTGACTACGAGACTAGCCTGTCCCTCTCTGGTTGTGTTGCCTACCATCTACCCAGCCAGCAGATAGTCCTCTGCTCTTTCATCAACTGTGCTGCTTTTGGGTCCTGCGAACACCCCGTTACAGATTTAGAAAAAGACAAGTTATGCTCTTGTAGGTCACTTGTAAATAACAAAAGATTTTTATCTAAGAGATAAAACTTGATTCTAAAAGCCCTCCCAGGATTAAAAACACTTTTCAGGATTTGGATGCACTGAATGACAACAAAACCACATAACATTTTCTCTTTGGTTAGTCTCAAATTTCTTATCACATCAGACATCAGCAGCTTTACTCCATGGGATGTTAATTAAAGCCTCTAATGCACATATATTTAAAGCTGCACTAATCAATATTTCATATCAAAGAATAGGTGAAATGACTTTATTTAAAGTGAAAAGTGTTGCTCATAGTGGCAAATCAACAGAGAATGATTACACACCTCTGCAGCTCCTCTCAGTGTTTAGCGTCTTTCAGCTAATTGTTTTGGTTTTTTGCTCAGTCTCACTGCTGTTGTTAGTGTAGCCTCCAACAGCGGATACTGGACTTTCATTCATCGGCTCAGGCCAGAGACATTGATTGCAATGAATGTAATTGCAGCTTTGTGTCTGTTCGATGATTTAATAGAGCATTATCAGGTGATAAGTTGTCAGTGTGGTGTTTATCAACCAATTAGGTCTTAAAGATGTGGACAACTGTGCTTTTTGGGGACCAGTGATCTATATAAATATGAAAAAGGAGTTAAGTGTTTTATAGATATTACCAAAACTGTGTAGATATTAAAAACTAGATTAACTCTCATATTCACGACACCGAGGGGAAAATAAGGAAGATAAGCAAGCGATGAAAACTTACCCAAAGACCACTAAAGCCTGCAGACTGTGTAGGCTGCACCGACTGACAGGCCGTTGCACTTTAACCTCTGGTGGACATCGACCTCTCGCATACCTGCAGACTTTGGCACAGGTTTTGCTCTGCAAGCTGCACTGTTTGACTGGAGACCAAAAACAGAACTCTGGACTAGAAAAAAGGTTTTTGGACTTTGGATTTCTTTATAACTATTGTTGGTTTGAAACCAGCGTGATTCTAATTTTTAGCCACATTAGCAGCAACATTCACAACAGCCTTACACTGGACTCTTGGACAGTTTGTCTGACAAGAATTTAAAGGCATCACTTTATTGCAATTGCATTGTGTGTTTTTTTTTTTATATTACAATTTCATTAACAATAATTTTATAATAAGTGAAATTCAACACTTCATAGATTAATGAGTAATGAAAATAATCAGTAGCTCTTATTATTGACTTATTATTGACTGAAGCTGTGGTTTGTTCACCCCATTTAGTTAAAGTTAAAGGGTCTAGATGTTCCAGATGTGAGATAACAGCTGGAGGGAGGCCAGGATCATGTTTGCCTGCAAACAGCAGCCCTCAGCAGCGTTATGTAAGTGCTGTTAAACTGCACCGCAGGTGACTCCAAACTCTGATGAAAAACACATGCGTCACAGCCAAAGAGGGAACTGAGCAAAGATGCATTTTGTTTTACAATGCAAAGTCAGTCCAACCTGTTTGCCCCTTCTTTCACCAAAGTTTCTTTCCCGTTTTGTGCCAACTCATCAGATTTTCTTAAAATCACTTGACTTCTCTTCCTCAATTCAAGAATATCAGCTTATGACTAACCAGTTATCATCCTCTTTCCCCCCCCAGCATTCTTTCCCTTCCTCTTTTCCTGTTTTTCCTCATGTTGTTCGGTCTTGGCTCTGCTCAGCTGTTGCTGGGTGACATTCTTGGAGTATTTAACCTTTAACCACGTCTTATACTGTCGCGTTAGCACTGCCTGATTGAGTGAAGGTTTTCATTTGAAATCGTCCGTAGACTTCTCCACACTGAGAGTCGAGTATTGTAGATGAAAATTCAAAGTAGGAGACTTCTGTTTTAAATACTTTTCCATGAAAATAGAACATCAATAACTTAATACAGGGTGCTGTTTAGGTAATAGTCTGTCCAAGCGTTCGGCAAGCGTGAATTTTTAATATAAACATTTTGATCAGTGCAGCTAATGGAGAGCTAAGTGTTGTGGGATATACTGTATAAATGAATCAATCAGAATCATGATCAGAACACTATGACTGAAGAGTGTGAAAAGAGACTTTCACTAACTTCCCACGTTGCTGATAACAGGAAGATCAACTGGATGTAATGGATGAAAATTAACCAAACTTTACCACAAACATTTCCTAATGTAACATATCTAATCTTATCTTGCTTTTTCTCTACCACCTGTAGCTTTTGGGAGACTGGCGAGCCCAACAACCACATCAACGAGGACTGCGGCTACATCGTGAAAACGAACGTGTTGGAGCGAGTGGCGATTCGCAGCTGGTACGACGCCCCCTGCAGCATGTATTGGCCCTTCATCTGTGAGAAGGAGATGGGCCCTGGCGCGAGCACCGCCATACCGCACTGAGATGTCAGCGCCGCTCTGAGCGTCTGAGCAAAACAGGGGGAAAACATTTGGTTTTAACAACGGCTGTTTTTTTTTCTCCATTTTCCGGTAAACCCTGAATCTGAATACAAATATTTTATTTCAGAATTAAAAATCCACCGTATATTTCAATTGACATTTTATTTAGATGTAATTGAATATTCAGAACAGCATTTTGGGCCTTTCTCTGTCCTCATTTGTGACAAAAGCATGGATGCTCCGCTCCGTCCACAACACAAGCTTAGTTAACGGTGTTGTATTCTAATGGGTTTACAGACGTATAAACAAAATTAAAGGTAGCTGTACTCTGCAGCAGCTATCATACTGTTTGATTCTTATTTTATCATTCTGAGTTCAAACTTTGCCTGGTAATAAATAATAAATCAGGTTATTGTGCATTAATAACGCATCAGTTTACACTGAATTTTAAATATACTCCCATTATTGTGAAAAACATTCAATTTTGACACCAATGATTAATTTTATTGTTTAAATGTTGTACTGAAAATGACCTGTAAAGGATTGTATAACTTCATAGTAAGTACCTGTGATCAGTGGCTGTTAGTTATGGCAGGTTATTGTGACAGGAGGAGGATGTGGTGCTTTATGCTGCACACAGTGTTCCTGTGTCTTATACCACATAAAAAACATCATATTTACACACGATTCTGTGACCTGAAGATAACTGCTGATTTTTGTTTACATGAGATGTTTTTTTTAAAGCAATGAATCGTGTTTTTTTATCTGATTTAACCTGACTGTACATACCACACACATAAAATGATGTTTATTACGCATATACGCATTTTCTGATTTCACTTCAGTAAGAATAATCTTTTCTAGTTGCTCTGTTGATTGAGCAACATAAATCAAATATTATGTAGAAATGTTGTCCTGTGGATCTTGTAAATAAATAATAAGAGGTATTTGTTTTGTGTCACTCTTCTCTACGCCTCATGAAATACTTACTATAATAATAATAATAATAATAATACAATATACTTTACTGTTTTACTGTCTTAAATTCGTGCACATGAGTTTGTGCTGAGTTTCCAGGAGACTCTAACAACAGTAAAAAGGTCATAAGATGCAAATGTTGTCAAAGTGAAGATGTTTCTTGTGTTTTGTCTATTTGCATATATTCACAAGTTGCAGTACATTGAGGTTCCTCAGTCATTATAGTTTTATGATTACCAGTTATTGAGCTTCATACGAAACTCCAAAATGGCCAAATTTGAATAGAAAAACACTTGGAAATATCTAATCATACAATAAATACAGAAAAATATGAATCAACCTTATTTTATGATCCTCATCCTAATGAAATATGTCGTCTGTCTCGTCTCCTCCATGTTGTTGGTGGTGGTGTTGTCGCCCAGCGGGTGGCGCTAGTAACACAAGCAGTCTGCAGTCTTTAATCCTGCTGCATTTAGAGTTTGGGTCCATAAAGGTAAAGAAAAAAACCCTTTCCAATACAAAAAACAGCACTTTTACTGTACAAATTTATACAGTAACCAGAATTTATGACTTGACTGACTGAATAATTGTGTTTTGAAAAAAAAGATCAGCCATCACATGCAAAACTAAAACATGTGAATAAAAAACTTTTAATTTACTCTTTTCTATTTATTGCACAGGAAAAAACACATTTACGTGAGATTACAACTGGAGTTTCTCTAAGAAAAGCACTGATGAGAAAGGAATATCTAAATGCACTTTCATTTTGAGCTTTCCTGCCATAAAAAGCTAAATAGTTTAACTCTTTCATTTCAAAGGAAACTGGTGGGTTGAGGCGCAATGTAACACACAGAAGGTGTACAACAACACACAAAGATTATTTATAAGAGGAAACTTTTTACTTCTCACTGTGTTTCCTCTTTATTATTTAGACCAGCTGCATAAAGTTTTATTGCTTTAAGCATTAATGCATTCATATATACAAAACAAGTCTCAAATCCCCCTTGGAGGTTTCCTCTCTTCTTCTCTGGGCTAAAAGACGAGTATCCTGTCATCTGAATTTGAAGAGCGTCCCTGAATGAAGAAACCAAAGGTGGGTGGGTGGGTGGGTGCAGGGGGGGTTTTGCTGGGAGCACATTTGCAGTCCTGCTCCTCCTGAGCTCGTTACCACAGGGAGTTATCAGGAAGTCAGCTAGCCCTCTTCTGTCACAGCTCATTAGCCCGGATTACAGGGAGAGAGAGAGAGAGGAAGGAGGAGAACTCACAGGCTCTTTTCTAACACCATGTAATAATGTTTACCAAACCAGTAAGACATGAAGTCAGAGTTAAAGTTTGAGTCTCGACACTGCACAGAGGCAAGAAACATCTGTATAAGAGGCAGAAACACCACACCTGACACTGTGAGAGACACGCTGAGCTGAAAAAAAACTAAAGTAATCAATAATGCTGTCAAATGTCAAATTGGAAAAACTTTTCTTTTTTTATGAGCTGCATTCAAAAACAGTCTAGTAGATGCCAAATGCCTAATGTTTCAAAGAAAGTTTTCAGTGTTGTTATGACTGGACTGGTGACAGCATCCAGAATCATTTGGAGACATTAGAAAACCACCGTGTGTCCGAAATTGAAAGACTGGATCAACACAGCCTCTTATGAATCTATGCTCTACAAATTAAAAGCCACCACGGAGGACGAGGACACTAAATGTGTCATGTAAATGTTGTTTTTGTTCTTTGTTTTGTAAATTTTAGGAAAGTTTTTTGGTTTTTTTTTTGAAAAATCAATACAAAAACTTGAATACTAGTACAGTAATTTAATTTATGGGATAAATTACAACTGCTTAAAGGAAAGGTTCACAGTTTTTCAAGTCAGATGCTCACATGTGCACCCAAACAAGACGTGAAATCACTGCCTTCTGAAAATCCAGTGGTTGGTGATTAACACATCTGTGCAAATCTGTGTGTGTGTGTGGTTTGTTTAGTATTTGTAGGTTTCAGGTAGTTTGTCCCAAGATTAACTCAAGACTGCCAAAGCCTCATATTAACTTTTTTTGTCCCCCATCACTTACACTAAAAGCATCTCTTAATGGTCAACATGAACAGGAGGAACAACTACAGCAATGTGAACCTACTTGAACCTGTGTTTTGATATTAAGGCAGCTGTCTATGACTCTTTGGTGACGGGGAAGCAGAAGAGTAGAGTAGGAGACGTGTCGAGAGTGTTTTTGGATGCAGAAGTCAAAGTTGACGACTGACCGGATAAATGCGTTTTACAGCTTTCAGTAAAAAAACATAAACATAATACATAAGATAAACAGTTCAAGCACCTTTAAAGTTCACACTTCATAAAACAAAAACGCAAATCTGACACCTACAAAAACATTCCCTAAACTATATGGTTGCAATATGACACAACTTTAGGTACTAATTATGTAAATAAAGAGTTTATTCTACATATTTAATATATTTTACTCAAACTCAATCTGCAGCACCTGAAAGCTGAATACATGTGAGCTGTGTGTAGGACTTACTTGTCTTGCTTGAGGACAGTTATGATTTAAAATGGACCCTGTGGACATTAAACCTGTGTGTGTGTGTGTGTGTGTGTGTGTGTGTGTGTGACTTATGGATGAACCACAAATCCAACCAGGGCTGCGTAACACTGGTGTCGCCGTATGATGTCACAAGGCCGGCATCACTTACTAAATAAGGACACGGACGCGAGATGAAGCTTAATCTGAAGTCCCCGTTAGAGAATCATCAAGCATCTCTGATGATCTCAGCGAGTACCCATGATGCACGAGGACAAACGGTGGATTAGCAACAAATTGAACCAATAAGGACGAGGCTTGTGGCTTAGAGGCGCAGTGTAGTATCTAGGTGACATTACCTGAGCCTGAGCACAGAGGTTAACAGTTCCCAACAAGTGTTTTAGCGTCTTAAGCAGGCAAATGGCCAACGGGCACGCTGTCAGCATGACACAATTAAGCGTCTACTGTTTTCAGTTTTCCCTTTGAAAGCACTAATGTCAGCTGTAGACCATGATGGAGGTTTTGGTGTCCTGACGTGAACAAACACACAACTGCAGAAATCAGTCTTTGTGTCGCCTGACCTTGACATCAGTGTCATTGATTTGTTCAAGAATCGTCTTTTTCCCGGCTCAAAATTCAGTTGTATTATTAGAAAAGTACGTGAGTGTCTACGAAAAAGCATTAAATTTTACAGTTTGTTTGTACAAAAACACATTATTGCACCTTTACAACCACCAACAAGAACTTTGATGTTGAAATGTTCCCTTTAAATGAGTGAAATCACTTGATGATTTTGTAGTTTTTGGGTCGCCTCTGCTCCGCTGCACCGCTCTCAATGAAATGCTTACTGAGCATCTTTTGTAATCTTCTGCCAAACAACTGGAGCAGCAACTGTTATGTGAGCTCTTCGCCGCGCTGTGAGCCAAAGCTCTTTGACCGAACCTGAGCAGGAATCCACGTCCGCCTCTGGTTATGTTAGTGCCTCGTCCGTGCCATCATTTGGATTAAAACTCTGTGTGTAATGTGAAAGATCCCATGAGAAATTATCACCAGAATCTGCAGAGCATTTTAGCATCTTTCAGCTCATTGTTTCGGTTAACATTTGTGTTCATCAATGCTGTTTCCAGAAGCATCGAGCAGCAAAGAATCTCTGATAAACCACACTGATCTCAGTCTTCTCTGCACCAAACTACAGACAGACACAGCTGGAGACTAACTGGTGAGCAGAGAGTTGGTGGAGACCAAAAACAGAGCTAAAAGAGAGTGAATATTTGACTTTAATCAACTACAAATAGAGAGACGGTGACATGGTGATAATGATAATGTGATAACATGTCAGAGTTGTGTTTACAGCTTCTTCCACCACCCTCAAGTAGCCACATAAAAAAGTAGGAGTTCATCTTTTTTTTTTTTATCATGTGCGGAAACAACCATGACTCATCTCATCAACTATTTCCCATCATGCCAGCTCTCTTCAAACTCAAAAAACAGAGAGGTCCCTGCCGATCTCTCAGCGGTGCATCCATCAAACTCATCATTTCAAGACTTCGAGTGAGGTGAACTCTTCTTAACGGGTCGGAAAATAGAAATTAATGGCAAATGATTAGTTTATTCCACTAAATTCCTTTGTTAGCAGTAAAGTTTATAGTATCGGTAAACCTGTTGCCAGGCAGTTTCAGAGGAGAGTCTCATTAGCTTTAGACCCAGTGGGGAATAGTAACGTGCTACGTTTAATCCGTTACGTTTACTTGAGTCATTTACTTTTTACTCTTACTTGAATACATTTATGATAAAATATATGTACTTCCGCTCCATTACATTGGATTTTACACTTGGTGCTACTTTTACAGAGACATTTAAGGCGTGAGGTGTGAGTGGAGTACTTTTACTTCTACTTAAGTCACTATGATTATAAATGAACTCTCTCTGAGCACTCCACCCCAGGACCCAAACCATCATCTTTTACCCTCCTGTAGTGTCGTTGAGTAAGACTCTGGATGTCTACCAGCTCCAGGCTGCAGCTGTAGCTGACCCTGACCTCTGACCTCCCTCTGCAGTGGAGGTGTAATTAATATCACTTCCCAACCACACACCTTCCCTGGAAGTCTTTTCTCAAGCCACAAGTCAGATCGCAGGATGCCAAAGGGGGGGGGGGGGTGGACCGAACAGGATCAACTCTCATTGAAGACCTGCTCTCTTTCCTGTCACGACTCGACCCAAAACCTGTCTCACTGTCCTCCTGCCCCTCTGTGTTAGATTTGACCGTCCATATCACAAAGCCATCCTGGAGAAGAAATGAATCCAGCGTGCAGATGATTTGGTCTGTAAACATTTTCAGATGTGTTACCCTGTTCTTTAAAAGGCTCCGTTCTCCCTTCCTGTGTGGAGCAGCTGACAGTTCTTGTCTCATTTTGAGGCAAAACTCTGCGTTTGACTCTTGATCCACTTTTCGTCCCTGCCTTTGCTGTGTGTCAGGTGTGACGCACGTTTTGCCTGACCTGCTCTAATTCCCTAACGAGATCGGCCGTCCCCGGATATCCCATTAGACCCTGATTAACTGGGCTCAGCTCATTAGCTCTGACAAACCAATTCACCCCTGTCAACCTCCGCCCCAGACTGTCCATCCCTGCTCCAGCATCCTGTCAAGAATCAATGAGCACAATGTCAGCTCTCTGTCATCACCAAAATATCCTTAAAACCAAACCACCAATCAAAATGATGTCTCATTTCTGAATGAAAGGTTGCAGATGTTACTTAAAAGGATTAAAAGCTGTTAGAATGAGGTTTGGTGTTTATCATGTTCCTGTTTGCACCTGAAACTCATTTAATAGAATAAAACAACAGCATATTCTTTCATATCTGATTACGTGCATGGCTCCTTTTTTCAGTTTCTGCAACAGGTGTCATTTCTTGGGAAACATACACAATCTTTTTTTTTCCTGCTCTCTCATATTCTCACATTTCATCTCCACCTGTTCCCTTTCTCCTCCTGCCTTGTTCGTTCATTTCTTCACCTGCTCTTGTCTTTTGACCTCATAGCCTCATTTTCTCCCTCCAATCGGTTTACCTATCTCCTCTTGCCATGCTCCCTCTCACCGTCTCTCTCTCTCTCTCTCTCTCTCTCTTGCTCTCGCTCTCCTTCCCTATTTCCATCTTTGAGCTTTATCCCTTCATCCCTTATCTCCTTCATCCCCTCCAATCCTCATCTGTTCTTCACTGTGGAGGAAGGGAGAGAGAAAGAGAGAGTTTTTCACAAGTAAGCTCCCAGCAGTCTGCCGGGGGAGAGCGTCGGAGGAGCCAGTGAGCAGGTTGTGCACCCTGGGATTGTGGGATCTAAAAAAGCTCCAAGGGGAACAGAGAGTCGGAGGTGTCTGGGACCTGCAGCTGCACGGGAGGAGAAGGGACCACCTTGTGCGTGGAAAAGGTGAGTTTCTTCTTTTATGCATCTATAGTTGCATTCTCCTCAGGTGCTTCCTCTGCTGCTGGAAAACGCTTGGAGAGGCTGTGAAATGCTGTGAAGCTGCATCATCAAACCTTTTAAAGAGGTTTTAAAGAGAAAAAAAAAGTGGATTTCTGCTTTTTTGAGATTGGAAAAACAGGAAGTGGACTCTTGATTTGTGAGAAACTTGTACATTACTGAGGATTTTCTGCACATGGCTGCTTGCAAGCTGTGAAATATAGCTGCAGCTTGTGCATTTGCATTTGGAGAAGCCTGAGTTTTCATCCAGCATTCACCTCTAAGTTGGTTTATAAAATTCAGCCACCATTTTTCCCGCCAGAAGCCTACTCCACTCTACAGACTCTTTTAAATGCAAGTGCCAGAATAATTTATCAGTCCCTTAGAAGACTGCATCCACGGCAATGATTCCTTAAAGCTTTTGAAGGTGATCTTTGGATTGTAGGGAAGCTGCTAAAGAGGATTGGTGCCTCAGGTGCGGCAGCACTAAGCTGCAGTCTGATCTATCACACAAGGCCAAACCTCGTCCAGCTCACTTGGTCTGCAGTTACTGCTGCATGCTGGGTGTTCTCGAGCTGCTCTTGCAAGGTTTTGTCTTTTTCAGAGACAAATATTCTCCGTGGCTTCAGCTGGTCATTTTTAGCTCCGGTAAATGGTTCATCTTGAGAACAAACGCACATCTATATGTGGGAGCACAAACGCACCATCATTTCCATCAAATATAAGAACAGGGAAGTAGAGGAGGAGCTGCTGATGTTTGACTATACACACTAATCAAAAATGGTGACAGACCCTCCACATCTACCATCGTCCACACCGCCCTCCCTCCTTCCCTCTCTGATCCTGAGGTAAAGAGCAGTCAGTAATCGGATGACAGGAGATTTGACCAGGAAAGCTTCTCTTAAGATCTCCTGCCTGGGATTTAAAGCCCTGTAGCAACCCCCTCAGCACCACCACCACCACCACCACCACCACCACCACCGCCACTGCCCTCCCATACCCTCCACCCTCCATCCTGCATCCTGTCACAGGGTCAAGCTGCTACCTGTGCTGCACGTAGGCCTCGTCCTGAACCTTCACCTCTACTTTTGACCTTATTGTACACTTGTTGGGCTGCAACTTAACAACTACTATTCTTTTATTAACATTTATCTTCAATCAATTAAGTGTTAAGTCTATGAAGTGTCAGAAAATAGTGGAACCATCATAATTTGGCCACTGAACATTTTAAAATGTCACTGACTTCTCTAAAAGTTTTATTTTTCCTGCATCACTAATCTCCTGGTGAAACATAAGCATAGTAATAGGAGGAAGGATTGGAGCTGTAACAGAGAGCGTTTAAATGACAAGCAGCAGAATCATGCATGAGGGTAGTTGGTGTTAGATTAGTCAGACGTCAGTATCCTATTACAGAGTATTAGGCATGTACACTGAAGTACCGCACGCTGGGCTTCTGGGACATGAATTATGTCAACGCAAAGGAAGCAGTCAGTTAGAAAAGACAGCGGGGAGGTGTAACACCTGGGAAACAAGCTTTTCTCTACATTAGGTATTAGAAACATGTGGACATTCACTGACTGTGATGTTGGTGAAAACGTTGCTGAAGTCCTGGCACTTTGCTCTGGGCTTCTCTCAAAGTGAGAACCTAAACCCAAAGCTGGTAAAAAGGGAAAAACTGTGATGCAACACCTTGAATTCAAGAACTTAAATCATAAGATCGCTGGTGCTGAATGTTACACCTCAGCTGAGTAGTTCACAAAGACCATTAGACCACTTCCTCACTTCCTTCTGTTGGGAATATTTGTTTAATTTATATGCCATAATGTCTAATGTCTCTTATTATTTTATATAATACAATATGTGGTAAAAAGATGTGAATAGCAATCCAGGAGGTCTCCGCGTCAAGTAGGCTGCTGTGTTCCCAGCAAGGCCGGAGCCCCGACATGTTTACGGGAGATAAAGACCTTCATGCCAAGGCCGGACTGTGATATGACTTTCCTTCCTAACTCATTCATACCTCCTTTCCTCTCTCCTTTACTTTAGCTCTTCCCTTTGTTTATACTTTAAATGTCTTTTAAATGTTCTCAGCACGTATCCTTTTGTCCCTCCTTTTATCTCTCCATATCTCTCTTCCTCGTGTCTCCCTTCCTCCCCACTCTGTACATCATCATACATCAGACATGGCCAAGTATGAGAGCTAACAGTATTATGACTTTGGTTTAGAGAGGGATTTAACCTGCCAGGTATGTGTCTAATCTTTGCTCTAGACTTGATGGTGTAAGAGCAGCCCAAGTGTTCCAGATCAAGGTATCAGGGTCACTGAGTGATGCACAGGCTGGTTAGTGGATCTTTGTCTGTACTGCACTGAACTGTCCTGCAGGATCAGGACACAAGGATTTACATTCACCTTTTCATTCCCTGAATTCCTTCAGGTGTCGTTGTGGCATTGTGATACTTTATGGTGCAAGAAGAGAGACCGATGTCCCAAGATCAAGACTGAACTAATCGATAAGGTCTTTTTCCTCTTCACTCCCATCCTCCTTCTGTCTCTCTCCCTCCTGTTTCGCAGTGACAGTTTTGCTTTCCGTCAGTAACATCCCCTCGCAACCGTCGCCATGGCAGCTGAGAAAGCTGAAATGGACAAACTGAAAAAGGAGTGCGATGGCCTCCGTGCACAGATTGAGGTGAGCAGAGGCGAAACACACAGTCGTACTTCCTGCAGTTCAGATCTCTGGAAGCATCACGAGGCCACATCGTCGCTGTCAATCATGTATTTCCATGAGAAGCCTCCTTTTTGTGTTTCAAACCATGAAGAAACATTTGATTTTTCAATTTACTTACTAAAGATCAAGCTACAGCTAAATGTTTCACTGGGCAGCGACAATAGGTTAAATAAACTTTCACTGTTACTATTACTAAAAACAGCACTACTGTTACAAGTGCTGATATTTTCCTATCACTTCCAACGGCTCTACCTCTGATCTTCATGCCATTAAAGGCTCACCAGTGTGCAGGTGAACAGAACAAAACTGAGCCTGCATTACATAATCTAGGAGGAGACCCTCTGAGTGAAGTTTACCTTCCTCTTCCTGACTCCAGCCGTCTGTCTCTTCTTCCTCCCCAACATGTCGTTCCCTGTGTGACCACCAGACGGCCCGTAAGGCTGTGAACGATGGCAGCATGTCAGCAGCAGCAGGGGGCGTAGCCTCAGTGGGCCGAGTCCAGCTGAAGCTCAGGAAGACACTGAAGGGTCACCTGGCCAAAATCTACTCCCTGCACTGGGCGGCTGACTCCAGGTGAGGAGGACTCCCCCGCCACTGCACATCAAAGCTATAAGAGGTTTATTCAGCCCCAGTAAGCTGAGACAATGAGGCAGCACGCACGACACCAGGACCCTGAAACTGAAACAGCTAAATGGAATCATCATTTACACCTGTGCAGTTCCTGCTGTGACTTTTCAAAAGGCAAATATTATACAGTAACTCCCTGAGGCAGAAATAATGTCAACGATTCAGTGAAGTTTCAGTGGAAGAAGCCAAACAGAAACTGAGAGGAAGTCTTCCCGCAGTTTGGATGAGGTTTAGTTTTTACCTGAGTGGAGAAAGAAACTGAGTTAGAAATCTGTGAGCACATTAGCGGCCTCACAGACTGACTTTTTCTTTTACACAAATTTAATTTCTCTCTTCTTTTTTTTTATTTTTTACAACGACACTGTGTGGAGGCTCAGCCAGGCAACACTTAAATGTAGATAATCCAGCTTAGCTGCACTGTCACACACGGTTAGAAGGAAACATGAGTAGGTTTGTCCAACAATCCAATATACTCTAAAACAATTATCCACTCGAAACATCTTCCAGATATTAGATTACTGCTGTATTTCATTGTATAATATGCGACTTAAAGTGCTTTGAATAAAGCTCAGCTTCTGTCACATCATGAGGACAATTACTGGACTGTGATGTCAGCTAATAGTTTTCATAGTGTCCATATTCAAAATAATAAAGCCTCTGTCTGTCTGTCTGTCTCACAGGCAAATGGTCAGTGCATCACAGGATGGCAAGCTGCTCATCTGGGACACCTTCACAGGGAACAAGGTGAGATCAACGGAACCTATACTGCCGATTATATAATAGATTGTAAAGTTGGTTATATGTAAACATATATAAGCTCCTACAGCAGCCATGAAGTATCTTCACGTGTTCTGCAGCAGGGCCTTTTGTTACCGAGTCATCTGTTGATTATTTTCTCAATTAATCATTTGGTCAAGAGCACAAGGTGGCACAGTTAGTTCAAACCCCTAAAATATTCAGTTTATTATTCTGTAAAACCAAGAAGAGCAGCAAATGTTCACATTTGAAAATCTGGTTCAATCAAATTTGGAGAACTTCTGCTTGTAAAAGGACAACTAATCAATTAATTGGTTAATCGACTGATCGTTGCAGCTCTATTCTGCAGTGGCTGCACAGCTTCAAGGGAAACATTGAATTTGACCTGTCAGCTGTTGGTTGTTAAACGTGTTTGAGTATTTGTAGGAGAGTAAATATCATTGATATCGTATTTCATCACGTGTTCGGCTATTATCTGTCACAAGCTTTGACTTTGTGCACTGATTCTACACAGAAAAGAAGTTATTTGATCACGCTGTTAGTTAGAGGAGCTGAACTGAGCCTGTGATTGGTTGGGGTAGTTTGACCTTCCTGAGGAGCTGCTAATCCTCAAATAATTAGATTAGTCTGGATTTCAGTGGTGAGACAAGTACTCAGTGATGGTTTGACTTCTGTTTCCACTTGGTTGGGAGTGAAATCATGACAGGAAGATGGACTGATTTTAAAATTTGGTGCAGATTTACGGATATTGAGCAGCGGCAGAAAACATCAGCGCCCAGTGTCCTGTTCCAAACAGCCCATGCCGTTCACACGCTGCTATGAGAAGGAAGTTGTAAACCAGCTAAACTAAATTTCCTCTTCCCAGCTGGTTGCTGTCCCACTAAAGTCAGCTTGGGTGATGAGTGTCGCCTTCGCCCCCTCTGGCAACCTGGTGGCCAGCGGCGGTCTGGATAACATGTGCACGGTGTACAACATCAAGGCTGCCAGCCCCAAGACCCTCAGGGAGCTGGACGCACACACCGGTGAGGGCGACACACACCGCCGTCTCCCAGAATGCACTGAGGGACACATCAAAATCGAGTTTATGTTACATAAAAGCATGAAAAGAAGTTAAATTGAGTAACTGTCAGGCTGAAATGCTGATTTCTCTCCCACCCAGGTTACCTGTCTTGCTGCCGTTTCCTTAGCGACACGGAGATCCTGACAGCCTCTGGTGATACCACCTGGTGAGATTATCATCATCATCATTTTACCCTCAGCCACAACAGCCAACATGGTTAGCAGAGTCGACCACAAAATGTCATGTTTAAAGGGGAAAAGCAGAGTTTTGATCCACTGGAATTATTGTTGTGTTGTGGAACAGCATTTTCCATCAACACAAATTGAAGGACTTAATTAATATGCATAATGGTGTTCTTAAAGGAATACTACAACATTTTGAACGATAAAACTATTTGCAGACCTCTTTGAGAAAATCTGGATCGGTTTTATCTCGGTGCGTTGACTCCAAAGTGTCCTTTAACACATGTGGACATACAGATTAAGCATGTGTGTGTTAACTATGAGGTAACTAACACAGTGGAGCTGTTTACTGACCTGAGGAAGAGTAACGCTGAACAAAACCATCTTGCTGACAAGGTACAACAGATGCAGATGATTTTGGTTCTGATTGTACTTTTACCTTTCTACACATTCTAGCTAACTGTCTTTGTGTTAAGCTAAACTAAGCTAAGCTAGTATTAATCTAATTTAATAGAAAATGGATGTTACATACAACATAATGTTCACTTTTATTTTTGACCCTTTTCTTCCAACATATTTTTTAAATTAAGTTCCTTGAACACCAAGATTTATTGTGTCTTTTCTCACGAGACTTCACTGAAACTACTGTCTGCAGTTTTCAATGATGCTCCATGAGGTTTTCACAAGAGACCTGATTCAAGGAGGCCAGAGGATCCAACATGTGGTCCATCCTTTCATCCTTTCTTTTCTTTGCTCTTCATCATCTGTAACGCTCTTCCTCCCTCTCCTCCTCAGCTGCCTGTGGGACCTGGAGACTGGCAAGCAGAAGATCGTCTTCACCAACCACATTGGAGACTGCATGTCACTGGCTCTCGCCAGTGACCAGAACACCTTCATCTCTGGAGCCTGTGACTCTCTGGCCAAGCTGTGGGACCTGAGGGAAGGCGCCTGCAAGCAGACCTTCTCTGGACACACCAGCGACATCAACGCCATCCAGGTGAGGAGCCCACTGAGATCACACCAGACATAATAAAACCTTTGTACCTGAACCAGGCCGACAAAAGTGGAGGAAAGCCATAACGGATGTATTTTCTACATCCTGCATATAAACAAAAACCGTCCTTTTCCTCTTCTCTCCCCGCCTCAGTTCTTCCCCAGTGGAAATGCCATCATCACAGGCTCCGACGACTGCAGCTGCAAGATGTACGACCTGCGCGCCGACCAGGAGGTGATCACCTACCAGGACAGCAGCCTGAACTCCGGCGTCACGTCCGTGGCTCTCTCCAACTCAGGCCGCCTTATCTTTGCAGGATACGACGACTTCAACTGCCACATCTGGGACTCACTGAAGGGAGAGAAAGTTGGTGAGTGGGGAAAAAAATTCAAATGTAGAATATATGCAGCGTGGCCAATAAATATCTGCAAATAATAATATCATATGAGTGATTAAAGTCTCTTTTCTTTCCCGTCTTTACCTCCCTTGTCCTATTTTCCTTTCCCTTCACTTCTTTTAATTGTTTACCTTTACTTGTACACCTTCTCTCTCTCCTCTTACCTCCTCCCCCCTCCTCTTTCCTCTCCTCTCCTCATACAGGTGTACTGTCCGGCCACGACAACAGGGTGAGCTGCACCGGCGTTCCCGAGGACGGCATGGGTGTCTGCACAGGATCTTGGGACAGCTTCCTCAAACTGTGGAACTGAGGCGTCCCAGTGGAGGAAAACCCCGGGAAAGAGAGAGGAGGAGGATGGGGAGGAGAAGAGGAGGAAGAAGATGAAAGGGGGGAGGAAAAGGGTCAAGATGGGGAGGAGGAGAGGAGAGGAAAATAAACTAGGAGACGAGTGGGGTTGGAGGATATCTGGATCTTCCTCTCTTTCTCTCTCCTTCTCTACTTCTCCCTCATTCACGTATGCAAAAATCTGAGAGGTTGTGAATGAGTCACGTTGTATAAATGGCATCAGGTAAACGGTGCACGATGCATCTCATTGTATTTACGAGAGAGATTTACTGTTGTCGAGGCGATTTAAATACTGAAATGATAAAATAAAAACATAAAAAAATGATTACAGAGCAGAAAAGAAGCTCTTAATGAGAATGTCAATTAAACACATAGACTTTTGACAATAAAAAAAGAAAGAACACGTGAATATTGAAAATAAGACTGTAGGATTACAGATTTATTTTTATTGTCTTTGACCTGTAAAAGAGCCCTGCACTTATTTAGATAAAAGATTGATATGTAAATTTATTTGTATTTTATAGTTTAACACGTCTAGAATGGAGAGTTGATGTACAGTTTCCCCTTTTTTTTTTTGGGCTGCACATACCCACAGTATGTGTGTACGGTAGAGCCGCCATCTTGGGTCCCCCGCTAACAACCAGCAGCTTTTGATCCAAGATGGCTGCTGCTGTTTCCCCCGTCTCACCGTGAAAATCTGCTGGTGTGCCCAGACGAATGAAGGTTCGAAGGGTGGAGCCAGGCGGCAGGATGCGAGTCTGGCACCCGGGCGGCCGTTTGACCCGTGAAAACACTCTGCAAAGTCCTGTAAACTTTATTTCACTCCCCTGGGTTCAGCTGCATTTTGTAGTGCTTTTACACTTGTGCAGTTCCTCTGTAAAAAGACGAAATGTTTGTTGAAAATCTTTCTAATAAACATAGAATTCTGCATTAACTCCACGTCAGAGCCGCTGTGTTTGTTTGTGTGTGTGTGTGTGTGTGTGTGTGTTAAAGGCCAGGAATGATCTTCATCACGATGTGTAGGAAGCAGCATCATTTCAAGGGATGGACAACAAAAACCTGTAATCTTCTTTTGTCAGAGTGGTTTGTTGCAACATCACATCCACTGAAATATAAGAAATACAAACGTGGTCACAGAAGTTTAATGTACATCACTGTGGGAGTCAAAACCTGGCAAGTTCTACAAACGTGTTGTATTCTTATTTAGTTATTATATATTATATGAACAATAAACTACTTTTAGGCCAAACGAAAATGTGATGTGTTCATATAATCAGGTATAAAAGAGATGAGTGGCGAAGAAATGTTTTTTTATTTCATCTTATGGGAGCAAATCACAAAAAATGAAGCTCAAAGCAAGTAAGAAATTCAAACTACTGCGACTAATAATGATATGAATGAAGTCACATCGCAACAGCAGTTTTTAAGACTATTCAGAGTTTATCTTTCAATCTAAACTTCATATTTATAGATACGAAGCAGATTGAAGCAGGTTTGCTTTAAAAACACGCTCTGTTGAAATGAACCGAACGTCAACGTCTGTGCAGCAACAACATTAAATCCTCACATGGAGGAAAACAGAGCAAACTAACCGCCAGAGACACTGTGATGATGCACCACCTGACTTATTTTCACTTATTTTTAGTTATCTGCATGTAAAATGTTTGATCTCGGGGTTTTCACATCGTTCTTGTTCATAAAAATAGACTTTTATTTTTTCACTTTAGTGGGGACACATTTAACAGATACACACTATAGATGTCATCATAATCAATAACACTGTTCAAACTGCTGTGTGGGTCCAGGGAGGCTCATCCTTCATGCAGGACCCACGTTTTAACGACAGGAGGCGGTAATGCCCCCCAAGGAGTCCAACTCTCTCTGTAACCCCGAACACGAAGAAGAGGGATGTCCGCTGCTGGTGGGTTTTGATATTTCCGACAGCGCCTGACGTGCACACGCTCCTGCAGCCCCGCTGACCCCCCCGGACCTCCACAGCTCTCCTCACCGGGTATCTGCCACCATCAGCCGGACATGGCGCTCCGCGGGTTCTTCGTGGGAGGAAACTGGAAGATGAACGGCACCAAGGAGAGTCTGGAGGAGCTGATCAGCACCCTGAACACCGCCAGCCTGCACGAGCAGACCGGTGCGTGACCGGCCTGCAGGTCCTTTATACCTGCAGGTCCTTTATACCTGCAGGTCCTTTATATCTGCAGGTCCTTTATACCTGCAGGTCCTTTATACCTGCAGGTCCTTTATGTCTGCAGGTCCTTTATACCTGCAGGTCCTTTATGTCTGCAGGTCCTTTATACCTGCAGGTCCTTTATGTCTGCAGGTCCTTTATACCTGCAGGTTCTTTATATCTGAAGGTCCTTTATATCTGCAGGTTCTTTATACCTGCAGGTCCTTTATGTCTGCAGGTCCTTTATACCTGCAGGTTCTTTATATCTGAAGGTCCTTTATATCTGCAGGTTCTTTATACCTGCAGGTTCTTTATATCTGAAGGTCCTTTATATCTGCAGGTTCTTTATACCTGCAGGTTCTTTATATCTGCAGGTCCTTTATACCTGCAGGTTCTTTATATCTGAAGGTCCTTTATATCTGCAGGTCCTTTATATCTGCAGGTTCTTTATACCTGCAGGTTCTTTGTATCTGAAGGTTCTTTATGTCTGCAGGTTCTTTATATCTGCAGGTCCTTTATATCTGCAGGTTCTTTATACCTGCAGGTTCTTTATATCTGCAGGTCCTTTATACCTGCAGGTCCTTTGTATCTGCAGGTCCTTTGTATCTGCAGGTTCTTTGTATCTGCAGGTTCTTTGTATCTGCAGGTTCTTTGTATCTGAAGGTTCTTTATATCTGCAGGTTCTTTATATCTGCAGGTTGATACAGGCTGCAGTCAGTCTGCGGGCTTTGATGCGCAAAGATCCATAAAAATATAAAAATGTTCGATGATAAGGGAAGACTGAGGAGAGGAGAGGAGAGAGGGGGGGAGGGGGGTTGCTGCTGCTGCTCAGGTGACACAGTGACATAGGCAGTCACATGACCAGGATGAGTCGCATAGGCCTCTGACTTCTCCTCAGAGGAGGAACTAACCAGGTACATGTACTCCAGCAGTGTAATATTAAGGTATTTGTACTTGAGTTGCTTCCACACCTGTGCTGGGAGAAATATTCCCATGTTTAACCTGAGGGGAGAGTGTTTGGTGTTTTTACATGAAGATAAACTTTAAACCAACGAGACAACAGATATTAAACTGAGCAGAGGAATGATAGGAATAATGAAGGATTAGTGATGGAACTCCCCTGAAAATAAATGTAACCCATTTAGGTTTAGTGAAATGAATCTCTTCAGTGCTGCAGAGCTGCAGTCAGACCGTTTCTGTGTTTCTCCCTTGTTTCAGGACGCTGAAGGTTTTTGATGTTTTATGTGTAAATAAATGTAGAGTTTCGGTTTGTCTAAGAACAAATCCAGCTGGCTGCTTTGCAAGGAGGATTTCCAACCACAGGAAGAGGACTGTGTGACTGTGTGCAGGCTGGAGGGGGAAAAGAAAACAGAAATAGGATAAAAAAAAAAAGATAAAAACTGAAGTCATGATTGACCAAAAATAAAAATCTTTCCGTGTGTTTTCCAGAGGTGGTGTGCGCTGCTCCCTCCATCTACCTGGACTTTGCTCGATCGAGTCTGGATCCCAGGATCGCTGTCGCAGCCCAGAACTGCTACAAGGTGGCCAAGGGAGCGTTTACAGGGGAGATCAGGTACACATGAAAGATTCATGATTAATTACACTGCAGGCTGCTGCGTATTCAAGTAGCTTTTTGCAATCAAGGATAGAAATTTAAGTTCCCAATGTTAAATGTACAATTGAAATACGATATAAAACTGTATCAGAGGAAGATGGACTGGTGATCTTCTTTAACACGCTTCCTCTCCCTCCAGCCCGGCCATGATAAAGGACTGCGGGGTAGACTGGGTGATCCTGGGCCACTCGGAGCGCCGCCATGTCTTCGGGGAAAGTGACGAGCTGATCTGCCAGAAGGTGAGACACTTCCACCTCAAACCGCCTCAAGCATTCAGTGAATTAATGGCAGATCCAGGTAAAGGTCTGAGTGTGATTCTCAGGTGGCTCACGCTCTGGAGAGCGACCTGGGCGTGATCGCCTGCATCGGGGAGAAGCTGGAGGAGCGGGAGGCAGGCACCACAGAGGAAGTCGTCTACGCTCAGACACAGGTCATCGCAGGTAGACAAAGGAAATAATGTCTTTGATCATTTCATTTATGTTTCCATTTTCTGTTGCTACTGTTTCTTTTAATATCTTCTTTTTACTTCATTGTTTTCTTTTCCCGTTTCTTAATTTATGTTACAGCATATTATATATATGTGTTATTACATTGCTCAATAAAGATCTCCATCATGTACAAACCGATGAAAATACATTTCTCCCTTCTGTACTTGTTAAAAATCAAGATCTGATTTCTTTTTCCTTCACCACTCACTTCCTTTTTTCCTAAACATATTATCTTTAAAACAAAACACACCAACGATACAGCATCAGTCCTCTGTTTGCAGACCAGACTGCATTCAGTTATAGTAAGATTTTACTGGTGATCTTCTCCCCGGTTACATCTTCGCCTCACGCAGCCCACTTATGCTCTAAGTAGGCTAAACACTCATTTAAAATGCAAATAGGTCAGTGGTCTCCGCTGCTGGAGGAACTTCTTGAGACACAGTCGGTCTGTTCCTCTGCTAATGCAGGATTTTCTCTTCTGAGAGGTCACCAGTTACAGAAGTGATGGATCGTTGCAGCTCTGCTCTGAAAGTGTGTCTGCCAGAGTCTCTCAGTGATTTGGGTTTTATTTGGTGCCACATCATCGTGTTAAATATTAGAAAATACTCTCAGGTTTATGAGGAGGTTTCTGTTTTGTTGTTGTCTGATGGAGGGATGTTGTTGTGTTCCAGAGAACGTGAAGGACTGGGGGAAAGTGGTGCTGGCATATGAGCCTGTTTGGGCCATCGGCACCGGCAGGACAGCTTCACCTGAACAGGTAACGTGACGCCTTCCCCCTTGTTCTGCACAGATCCATGCAGACGTGCGTTCAGACAGAGGCTGAAAACATCTGCAGCAGCCGTGTCTGATAGCATTAGACCATGTGAACCTGTGGAAGGAGCTCCAAATAAGAGTATGAACTTGAGCAGAATATGGGACCTTTAACAACAAGAAAGTTTTATGGATGTTTTGGAGTTAAAAGGTTTAAATGTGTGTGTGTGTGTGTGTGTCCAGGCTCAGGAGGTCCATGAGAAGCTGAGGGCGTGGCTCCGAGCCAACGTGTCCGACAGCGTCGCCGACTCTGTGCGCATCATCTACGGAGGTCAGCGACGGGCTTTGGCTGTAGAGTCGGTGCAGCTTCACCAGTTTTTAACTTTCAATCAATCATTTTTCTTGGCTGCTCGTGTTTCATGTAGTTTACCCACCTCAGGATACAAAGGTTTGGGCGGAGGTGGAGGAACACAGTTAAGTCCTGGTTCCTAAAAAAAAAAAAAAAAGAAAGACTGATACTGATATTTCCTGCTTTTATAAATGGAAATGTACAGTGTGTAGCCTGACAGGCACAACCCAGGGCAACAGAAACCCCAAATACCTGACTTGAATAGTTTTAGTGAGTAAATCGGTCTTGAGTATATTTTTCTGCTGTTTTATGGATCAAAGTTTGACTTCATCTTTAACGTAATCACCTTTTGTGTGTGTGTTTTTTCCCTCCAGGTTCAGTGACGGCAGCTAACTGCAGAGAGCTGGCGTCCCAGAGCGACGTGGACGGCTTCCTGGTGGGCGGAGCCTCTCTGAAACCTGAGTTTGTCGACATCATCAATGCACGCGCATAATAGACACGTGAAAACGGCCCCCATCGGGACCAGAGAAAAACAGCCCGCCCTTTAGATTGTCACCATGTGTCTCAAACCTGGGCTGACTGGTCCGCAGACAGACGTCGAGTTAGAGAAAGGTTTATTTTTGCAATATATACGTTATATAATGAGGTAAAGAGGGTGGGAAGATTGATTCAATTGAGTTTTCGGTCATTGTTTTGGCTTTCAATTGTGTGAATTTAGCTCATTTCAGTCATTTTTACCATTAAATCTGCTTCTGAAGCACTGAAGAAGTCAGCAAACACCCTTTTAATCAGGTTTTCACACCTTCAGCTGAGTTAAGTGTCCTGTTTTACAGAGGAAATACGTTTTTTTTTCACATGACGTTTCTCTTTACTCTGGAGGTCGAAGTGGTTTAGAGAAGAGAGGGAGGAAATATGAAACACTGAAGAAGACTGAAGACTGTGCTGATGTGTGTGAATGAGAGGAAACGTCTGTATCGGTGACATGTCAGCACTTCTCGTCCTGATCTGCTGTTCATTTGAGCTGCAGTGACAGCGGAGGATCAGTCAGCCCAGGTCCTTTTGTGTGTTTGCCAGTAGATTGATAACAGTGTTGTATTAATGATGCACTCTCTCACCACCTGTCACTGCAGGCCCCTTGACAATACAAGCTGTAGATGCAATGTCCTTAAATATTTAATATTATACACATAGAAAGGTGGTTTTTGAAGGGTCAGGGACTTTTATTTTGAAATGTTGAAGTCGTCACCAATAGGCACTAAAGCTTTAAGTAGGTAACACTGCACTTTATCTGTGTTTAACACTGGGCGGCGTGTGTTCATCACAGTCAAATAAGGAGGATGTGACTAATGCACTGAAGGAATAAATAAAAATGTGGAAAGAGGTTTTATTGTGTGTTTATTGGCTGGTTACATCAGTCAGGTTCACATCAGCACGACCCAACAGACGTGTCAGGGAAGAAACTCTGGGTTTACCCCGAGTGGTGTGTCATATTGGGAAGATAAACATCTGACCTCCAGGAGCAGAATGTTAAGTAGCTCAAATTAGCCCGACCTTAAATGAACCCAAAAACATCAGATGTAATAGGAAAACACTAACCGGGAATATTCTTCCTTTACTTTCCTGACACATACGTCAGGTTTTGAATGCAGGACTTGTAGTAAAAGTCTTTCCAGTGTGGTAGTTTTAGTTTTACTTTTATTTAGAATAACTGAATTCTTCTTCCAGCGCTGCTCTGTGATCTCCTGATCATCTCAGATTGTGTGATCTTATCCTGTGTTCTTAGAAGATATTAGAAAAAAAGCAAACAATTCACATTATATTAACAAGACTGTGTAACAACACTGTACATGCAGGACTCATCATAAGTGGACATTTGGAGAAACAAAACAAAAAACACCATAATCAGTGAGTTCACACGACTGGCTGATCGTTCAGGTGGATCCGAGGATGATTTGAGCAGTTTGGTTTTCTTATTGCTTCAAATCTTTCCCGTCAAACTGAAACTGGAGCAGATCTGAATCTGTAAGAACCAAAGACTTGAGTTTGAAGCAGCTTTCACAGCCGTTCAGACGTCAGAGTGTGATACCGTACTTTATTACTTCACTTTCAACCCTCCAGTTTACTTAAGAGTTTACTTAAGACGTAAAAATTAAACTGACCAAGAAACACAGACGCAAAAAAGACAAAAAGCTTTTAACTGTGATTGAAATTGTAAATTAACATCTTTTTATTTGACATATTTTCACATTATTTTCAATGACAAGCATTCTTATTTTTTTTGTGGGTTTTTTTTTTTTTTTAATGATCTTTCTTCTTTTTCAACACAGCTACTCTATCGACATTCAGGAGGAACAGAAGGAACGAAGGGAGATCAGCGTTTCCATTTCTTTTTTCTTTTTTTCTTTTTTTCATTTCATTGAGGACGAAGGAGGGATTTCAAGCATAAAGGACAAATAATCAGAATCACATCAGGGCCGGAAGAAATCGAGGGTCTGAAACTGAGAAACAGACACGACAAGAAGGAAAAGGAGACAAAAGAGGGAGGGAGGAGGACGGCACAAGTGGGTGGAGTGCAGGTTCTTCGGTGTCCGGGTGAGAGTGGGACACAACTGAGTGTGTGAGTGTTCAAGTGTTTGTGTGGTTTCACTGGTTGTTTGTTTGTTTGTTTTTTTTAACTCCATCCCTGAAAACGGCTGCTTTGTGTTTTAAGTTAAAAGTTTTTCATCTCTTTCGGTTTGCGTGCTTCAGTCTACGTTATTCTAATATATCTCTACTTATTTATCTCTCTGTTTTTACAACGATAATCTTTATTTTTGCAGGTCGGTCCTCTGGCTGTACATGAACTATTCCTTTAAAACTACAGTAACAGTGCATGTCTGGCTTATAGATTTTATACTTTTACAGTACTCCCCTGCATGTGCGTGAGCGCGTGTTGCATCTGCGTACTATATATGTGTGTGTAAGAGTTTGTGTGTGTGCATACAGCATCATCTCCCTAACTAGAATCCAGTGCATAATTCATTTAGTTATTCATTTTTTGTTTGTTTGGCTCTTTTTGCTCTTTTTCATGAATCTGTGTGATCTTTCAGTGTGCATGGCTCATTCCATGTTTGTTGTGTCGGTCAGTTCATGTGTGTGTGTGTGTGTGTGTGTGTGTGAGTCATTCGTCTGTCAGTTTCACAGGGCGCTGGGGTTCCTGAAGTTATGGCCTGCGAAGCGAGCCTGGTCGCCCAACTCCTCCTCGATCCTGCAGAGGAGAGAAGGACAGAGAAGCTGTAAAAACATTCATGCACGCTGAGGCGTTCAGGTGTCTGTCGTTCAGCTCTCTGCTCAGGGAAAATCAAAACTTAAATGTTAAAACCAAAGCGCCTCCTTTCAGCACTGCTTTAAGTCTAAAGGATGGAGTTAGTGTTGTAAGAGTTTATCTTATTGTCAGCAAATCCCATGAAAGGACCAAAACCAGCAAAGTGCTCAACACGCTGACCAAACAGAAATGATGTGAAATACAGTAGATGTTGGTATTCGTCTGCATTTACTGTTGAATAACAATTATTTAACCTTTTGGTTTTAATAACACGTGTCGCTGGTTAGTGCTGCTCACAGCGTAAAAAGGGTGAATAGTGTCTTATGGGGCTCCAGAGGGGTTCGAAATAACCCTGATGACGTCAGAGTGATGTCATTAGGGGCTCAGCCATGTTTTTTTTGGCATAATGATTTAGAGATAGACATATTTCAGACATTTACAGCGGCTGTGCATGCAGACTGGATGGCTGGTGGAGGTCTGCCTGGGTACAAACTGTGGGCATGTAGTTTGACAGCCATGAGTGTTTACCAGGCGTGTGTGGTCTAATAGTGGAGAATCCAGTGTTGTTGGTGTAACTTCAGTCAGGACATCTCAACCTCTGCTGCTTTGATTTAAACTTGTTTCGTGCAAGTCCCCTCAAATTTCATGGGAATGCAGAATACTCCTTTAAACAACAACAACACATGTCTGCATAGCTGCCACTGTGTAACAAGCTGCTGCAGCATAAATAACTAGTTTCTCTGGCTTGTCTGTGCACGTGTGTGTGTGTGTGTGTGTGTGTGTGTGTGTGTGTGTGCATGCTTGACTGCACTGATTAGCGTTTATCGCCGGTTAATGCCCCTGTAAGTCTCTCCCCCTTCCACCTCTCCTGCGTCTCCTCAGCAGTCCGATGGGATTACAGCACTGAGCCGATCCCACCTCCTCCTCCCCCCCCGGCCCCTGCTGACTGGCTCGGACACATGGGGTGACAGCGGCGCTGCTGTCGTCTGTCACGTCAACGACGCTAAGACAGAGCGAGCACCTGAGGAGCCCAGTCATAGCAGGGCTGCTGCCAGATATGGAGCCAAAAGAAGGAACAGAGTGAGAATTAGACATCAAACTAATCTGGTGTCGACTGCAGCAAGTTTCCAACTGGTATTATGTTTTTATTTTTATTCTTATTCAACCAGGAGAATCCAACTGAGATTAAGAACCTCTTTTTCAAGGGAATCCTGGTAAACATGCAGGTTTAACACGTTTTGAACAGAACAAACTGGACTTCCAGTAGATACAAAGATCTGGTTATGAGGGGAAATGATCATCATACGGATAATGTCATGAAACCATAAAGATAAAGTGAGATCCAAATGGCCACAGACCTTTACAGTGACGGCAGGTACGTGAGGCCTTCTGGCCCAGGTTTTGGTCTCACTGGACGTCCAATCACAGCAGCCCTGAAACCGCTCCGCTGGGAAAATCCTATTACTTGTTTCTAAAGCACTAAATGGTATTGGGCCTAAATACATTTGACTCTGACCAGGCGACGTCCAGCCAGGCGAAGCAGCTTTTACTTCCTTTTCCCTGAAGAATCTGTAACTATTCATCCACTTGTGTTTTGCTCTTTATTGTTTTCTTTAAATGCAATTTCTTTTTAAACTTTTTATTTTCATGCCCCTTGTGAAGCACCTTGACTTGCTTTGTGCTACATGAATTCACTTTCCTTTCCAGAAATCTTTTAGTTCCCTAAATGTGTGATCAGACCACATCTCCAAAGGTAAAATGTGTCAACTTCTCTGCTGCTTTATTTTGCTCTGCGGTCATATAATCAAGACAGGGAGGTCACTCCCACTTCACCTGTCTCACTCAAAACAACAAGCGAGAGAGGCCGTAAAAAGGACGAGACAAAGGTCTACATGATGTATAATGTTTTTTTAAACATGCATAATGTATGAAGCTCCATTGAACTGAGGAATTAAACTGAAATGAATGGATGTCTGATGCTCACTGACCTCATAAGCTGGTTGTACTTGGCCAGCCTCTCAGATCTGCAGGGGGCGCCAGTCTTGATCTGCAACACAGAGACGGCGAAAATTAGAACCCTGAATTCACAGAAAATACTGACGTGCAGGATGTTGAAGACGTTTTCCCTCATGCTGCTCTGAAGTGTGTACCTGTCCAGTGCACAGTCCCACCACCAGGTCGGCGATGAAGGTGTCCTCTGTCTCTCCTGAGCGATGGCTGACCATCACACCCCAACCATTCGCCTGAGCCAGTTTACACCTGCGACGGAGGCACACGGCTTTATTTCCAACCTCACAGGACACGTGTGAAACAAACACCACCTCCTGTGTGAAGCTGCAGTAAGCAACATGGTAGGTGGTCTGTACTTGTACCTAAGCAGGAGGAGACTGTTCTCCACACACATTCACACGTGGTGTCATGGTCCGAGGACACCTGGAGGAGCTGATGCTCAGATTAACGGTCCACCTGCTCTTTCTCTGAGACTGTAATAATAAATCTGATGTTTTTTATGGGAATATTTTCCTCAAATCTGTTGCATCCCAACTCAAGCACCATTTTACATGCATAACAAAGTACAACATTCAACCACACAACAACACAGACGATAAAAAAACATCTATATTACATCAGGCATCGCAATTAAGCAGCTGCGATGCAGTTTAACAAAGGTTAGTCCACACAGGTGCATGGGAGCCTCCTGAGAACCCAAATTCTAGGCTGATTTAACAGTTTGACAGACGGAGTTGTTTAATCTGTTCAGTCGGGCCTGTGGGACTCTTCTGATGAAAGGAAACATCAGAGAGGTCTGATGCAACATTAGCAGCCGGAGAAACACACAGTACTGAAGTCTGAAAACTGAAAATATGGTTTCCTTCTTGTCCCGTAACACTTTTTTTTAACATCATTGTTTGTTTTCTGTCTAAACTGATTTCTAGATACAATCTGCAGCCTCCTAAGAAAGTAAATACAAGACGCACAATAAGACAACCGAAGGCTTTTATCCTCCGTTCAGTCGAGTTTCAGACTCTGAAACGTGTGCATGTGAGAGAGGCACATTCCAGGGTACATTTTGACTCCTCCATATTTGTATTCTTCAAGGTAATGATTGTAATTACAGCTTATCTGACAGGTTAACAGCGCAATACCTGGGGGGCAAGTTTGAGGTTTTAAATAAAGAACAAGCCGTCGCTGGGTCTCCTGCTCATCCTGCTCACGTATTAGAAGAATATATCAGATTAACGACGCAGGAAGCTTCACGTGTGACGGGCACGATACATCATCTTTACTGTCATCAGCTCCGTTTCTATCACTGCATCCCCTCCTGCCGTAATCCAGCTACGCTGTGATGATTGATAGCATCATAACCCTGAGTGACGTTTTGTTAAGTCTGAGATTGATCACACACACACACACACACACACACACACACACACGTTCAGGACTTGGATACACACTCTCTCCACAGAGAGATCAACAAATGTGAAATACGAGCACACAGCAGTCGGCACCAGCTGACTGACAGCTAATCTTCATACTAAACCGCTCCTGTCACTTCCTGTGCTTCATTCATCTTCTGTAAAGGTCTGTTACGCTGCCACAAGGTCAACATGGCTGACAGGTATCGAGGAGTGACGTGACTGACAACACGCTGACTGCCTCTGTGTGTGTGTGTGTGTGTGTGTGTGTGTGTGTGTGTCCACATGTGTGACTGATAGCAGAGCAGCTGGGTCTCTCTGCATCTCACTGTGGGCCTCTCGGTCGTCTCAGCCAAGATGGACGACCTTCTTCGGTCAGATCAAGTTCACCGGCCTGCCCGCGGCGGCCATGTTAGTTTTTTTTCTCCGTCCTAGAATAGAGCGGTGGTGTGTGTAGCATGTGTTCACCACGTATTGGACTGACGGCGATGAGACATGTTTGTAGATCTGTAAAGCCTGAGAGCCTCCTAATAAGGCAGATTTATGATTTCAAGAAGGTATTTGATCGAGGCGAGGGAATAAATATCCTCTTAACTCTTTGCTACAATAAACTACATGAAACTGTGGCGGACAAAAGATCTACTGAGTTTGACAGATCAGTTATATAAGAGGGTGATGCAGCTTTATTGATTTTAGATCCAAGATGGAATCATGGCTAAAATCAACCAAACAAAAACACCTGATGAGACTTAATGTTGCTGCTCTTTTGTACGGTTTTATAATTGTGTTTTTATATTAGAGTGTTCGTTTTCTTAACTCTTCTGTTCAAAACTAAAGAACAAAACCCCCCAAAAAACACCTGAAACAAGACTATGTGGCTCCGGCATCATTTTCTTTATGCCTGCATCTAAAACACTGAGTAAAGCAGACGTACGCCTGTATGGCCTCAGTGACGGAGCCGATCTGGTTGACTTTGAGCAGCAGACAGTTGCAGGCTCGCTCCTCGGCAGCTTTCTCTATCCTCTTTGGGTTGGTCACCGTCAGGTCGTCCCCGACGACCTGGATCCCCACCTGGGCCGTCAGACGGGACCAGGCCTCCCAGTCGTCCTGGTCGAACGGGTCCTCGATGGACACCACTGCGAAGGAGAGGAAGAGGTGGGAAGTTGATTAAAACATGTTTCGTCTCTGGCAGAGAATCAACACGCGCAGCGAGTGTGCTCCACCTGGGTAGTTGTTGACGAAGCCCTGGTAGATGTCAGCCAGCTCCTCTCCAGAGATGTGTCTCGATGAGTCTGGTGGGGATTTGAAGTCCAGGTCGTATTTCCCCTCGCGGTAAAACTCTGAGGCAGCCACGTCCATCCCGACCACCACCTTGTCCGTGAAGCCGGCCTTCTCTATGGCCGTCTGCAGCAGGTCCAGAGCTGAGGAGCGAAAGAGGACGCAGGGAGGAGGAGGAGAGACGGAGACATAAGAAAATGTAAAGTAAGAAACAGAAGATGGAATAAATAATGAACTTTTTGTCTTTATCCCCTGGGCTTTGCCTCTCAGGCTGCACACATGGCTCCCAAACCCCCCATCTGGTGGGGCTGCAGACACTACTGGGGGTGATGCAGCCTCCTCTACGTGTTTACTTGGAAGAATCATTGAGCTTTATAAATCAAGCTAAAGATGAGGATGCATAATTTTATGCATCTTAAAAAGAGTTGCAACGATTTAACATCAATCCAAACTACAGTGTTTCCGAGACAAGAAATATTTTAAAACTCTATTTCAGTCTTGATGTCTGACTGGTGTCATAACGCAGACTAATGGTGATGGTTTCACATTCAAGCAAAGCAAACATTCTGTTTAATATTGCTCAAATGACAAGTTCAACAATATATCTTTCAAAATAAAAGCTTCTTATCCAGAGCCATGCGCTTGTTTTCTGCACATACTAACCAGCATGCTCAGTGAACTGTAGCCTGGGTTTGTCCAAAAGGCATTTTGCAAAATGAAGGAACTGAAGAAGACGAGGCAGACTGGGGTTAAATAGGTTCAAATAAAAATAGGATCAAATGAAAATGTAAATTGTTCTTCATCACATAACAATGCCTTTCAATGGTGATATTCCTCTTTCTCACCCTCGCTGTTCTCCAGGATGTTGGGAGCGAATCCTCCCTCGTCTCCCACATTGGTGGCATCCTGGCCGTACTTCTCCTGGATCACCCCCTTCAGCGTGTGGTACAGCTCCGATCCTATCCTCAACGCCTCCCTGAGAGACGGGGGAGAGGACGGAGGAGGTCGTCAGAGGGTGGAAAGGCTGGATGGTGGTGTAGGAACTGACATTAGCAGCAGAGAAGGACTCAGAGAGAAATAAATGATGAGGGATGAGAAAAAGGAAGGTGAGAATGAGTTCAAACAGCCAGACTGATCAATGCTAAACTCCTAAACCAGCACTAAAACTGACTTAGTACAGTCAAAAAGCTTCAGTAGACTTTGTAGCCTCCTCATAGACATCGAATGAAAGGAAAACAACTGGCAAAATGTAAATGCTTCATGTAATACTTTTTAAAGGTGTTGAACTCTTACTTGAAAGACTCAGCTCCAACAGGAAGAACCATGAACTCCTGCATGGCCAGTTTGTTACCTGCATGGGAGCCTCCATTTATCACATTAAAGGCCTGAGGAGGAGAGGAAACAAGGAGACGAGCACAGTTTTAGTTGCCTGAAAAGCTTGTTTAACTAAGAAAAATCAGCCTGCACATATGTAAACTGTGAATTTGTGATTATTCCAGATTATGTTACAGTGAAAACACTTCAAACAATCAAATGTTTGAGTGTGAACACACGTGATTAAACTAATAAACCATTTTAATGTGTAGTCGTCTTGTTTTTGTGCTGCTGTAACTTAAACTGTTTCCAAATGAAACAGATCCTTTAAAGCCATAAATCGTAGAAACGCAGGTGTCAGCAGGATCTTTCACAGCTCTGTGTGCAGACGTCGATGTCGAGCGGTGAGTTCGTGTCTTACGGGCACCGGCAGCACCAGCTCTGTGTTTCCGGCCAGGTTGGCTATGTGGCGGTACAGGGGGACCTCTGACTCTGCTGCTCCGGCCTTACAGATGGCGAGAGACACCCCCAGGATGGCGTTGGCCCCAAACTGAGCTGTTTGACAGAGAGGAAGACGGGAAGTCAACCAGCCAACAACCTGCTGCGCCTGCTGCTTTTCCAGAATTTCATATTTCACTTTTTCTTTCTTGTTATTTGAGTTAATTGAGTGTCTGTTTGTGTGAGACTACATTAATTTGTCTGCTAACTTTCAGCTGTCTTTAATTATTTAGTTTAGGCTCCAGAACTACATGGTCAGGTTTAGGAAAAGATAATAATAACAAGAACAAAAGTTTTGTACCCAAAGTTCAGTTCTTAACCAGATTAATTGTTTTAAAAATAAAGATTATTACTGTTCATCATTAATGATGACACCATACTCTTCATAATGTACCTCTCCAGGATCAATAAACACTAATTTCACCTACTACCACAGATATACTGCTGCTGCTTTATGTTTTTGTCTGTATGTGTCTTATGTTTTGTCTTTGTCACATTATTTCACCAATAAAACAAAGTATTTATTTATTTTCACATCTTGTAATTCTCATTTAAATTGCAGCTAAGGTCATTAATTTTCCCAAAGTGATGCCGTTTAAAGTCTTGAACTTTTAATCTGAAGAAAAGACGAGTAACTTCCCATTCATATCTTTCTTTATAAACATTTCCATCAGAATTGAAGTGTTACCAACGTGAAACAATTAAAAAACATTTCTGTTATGCTGTGCAGAAAAGCAAAGAGAACAAATTCTCTCTGTGTCTGAGTTGTAATTGTAAAGTAAATTAAAATCGTTTCACAACACATTCAGCTCCATTTGTCCTGACAGCTCTCCTCTGCTGGCTCAAATGAATTTCTCCCGCCTCCATTACTTTCACTGCTGTGTACCTTGCTGCCTGAGGTGATTAGTTGGCGTGATTGTAGATTAAAATAAATGAGCAGTGCATTCATTTATTCAGGATGTGAGTTCGGTCTTGTTCCTGTCTGTGTTCATGGCTCTTTGAGACAAACGTGCCTTTGGTATAAAAACATTTTTACAGAACGTGTGTGACTCCACATGAGAGGACTCAGAGGAGGCTGGTACTCTCTCCTGTGGTCTTAGTCATCTCGTTGTGACTCACATTTGTTTTCTGTGCCGTCCATCTCGATCATCATGTTGTCCAGCTGCTCCTGCTCCGCCACGCTGATTCCCTACACACACACACACATATATACACTGTTATAACACGCCACAGGTGCAGCAATATATCACCTGCATCATTAAACAGATTTTAAAATACATCCTGACATCATTTGAAATCTATTTGGATACATTTGGGTCCAGTTTTGCTGATTACGGTCAGATTTTGATGTAAAAACTGTCTTGTTGAATCCTCAGTCTACATTTATTTAGTCTACTTGCCAAGTTAACACTGGGTCAGAGAAAAGTTAGACACTATATACAGTATATTTATATATACATATATATATATATATTTATATATATATATATATATACCTTTACATCATTCCTTTGATTATTACTGTTTAGCAATGATATCAAACACGACATATTCTGATGAGTATCTGCAGACTTATTCCACGTTTGGAGTTTGTTAATTATATGTACAATCACTTATTGTGCTATTATACACACACACACACACACACACACACACACACACCTGTGCAAACAGACCAATCTGTCATGATCCTGCATTTTGTTAAGTTCCGTTTTTGTCTCGTCTCCTGTTGTCTTGTCATTTCCTGTTGTATTTTGTAGTATCCCTGTTACTTCCTGCTGTCTGTGATTGTCTGGCCCCTCCCTGATTGTTTCCACCTGTTCCCCATCACCCTGTGTATTTATTGTCCTGTGCCAGTTCGTCATGTCCACTGTCGTGCCTTCCTGTGATTTCTGGTTCATGAATTTGATGATCGGAGTACAGTTTTGGAGGTTTGGTTTTCTTTTCAGTTGTGTACTTTGTTCCAAGCCCTGTCTTGCTCCTCCTGTTGTTAACTTTGATATTAGTCTACCTAGTCATTCTTTAGTTGGTACTTTGTTTCGTGATTTGAGTGCGTTTTTCTGTTGTTACGTTTTGATTTTGTTTTGTTTGATCACTCCTGTTTTCTTCAGAGTCGCCTTTTGTTAGATTAGTTTTAGGGTTTTGTCTTAGTTCCTGATTTTGTCCTGCTTTTTGAATAAAGTTTCTTTGTTACTTTACTGAGTCGAGCGTGTGGCTTCCATAGTCTTGTCTGTCCCTGATGGACTCTGATGTTACGTTCAGGAGCTCGGAGCCGTTCTGCTGTTTTTTTCCTGCCTGACCGATCACCAAGATTCATTTCCTGGCAAAACATCTGCCGCCGGAGGAATTTACCCAAACTGCACTGCTGCAGATATCCGGATCATACGATTACACACACTTGTACACTTTCTTACACACAAACACCTCATTCACTTTCCCTTCACACTTACACTTTTTTCTCACACAGACACATTATCACCATCTTTCATTCACAGTATCTCTACACACACACACACACACTCACAGATAGCTGAAAAGACTTTATCTTATTCTCACAGCTTCCTGTCTGCCCATCCAGATGTGATAGTCATCTGCACATCGATCGACTGAACCGTCACCTGCTGTACAAGGTCGTTTTGTTCACATTCATGGTTCGAGCTGGATACTTTCAGCCTCACTAACATGTGAACGCAGCCTGGAGTTTAGGCTCATCGCTCGCTGTCATGTTGGTCAGACACCAGGAAATGTTGAGCCGAACTCAGCCACAACTGGCCAAAACATATAAGGAGGTTCAGTTTCTATCACACTTTACCGAATCTGAATATAAAACACTTCAAAACATCAAACTCAAACAAAACCTGCATGATTACGTTCTGTTGACTGAGAAGGCAGAAACACTACTACAGTTTTCTGTGGTGTCCTCATTGATGTGGGGCCTTTGGCGACAGTCAGAAATCATTCATTTGTTTGTGAAAATCTTGATACTGATTTAGGGAACGCGACATGGCTGGTAATAGGATGGTAATGATTGCTCCAGGTATTAGTCAAACCCTTGACCCCGAGTTATGGCTTGTCACAAACTTAAGATTTTGGTTACAAAACACACAAATATATTAATCATTGCTCTTGATTTCTTCTCTCTGGCAAGCAACCATGGTGTAAACAAGATAATGTTGCTAATCAGGAATTAATGGACTCTCTGCCTCTCTTTATTCCTGATAACAGAGGCCTTGTCGGGGAATGAGGTTTTGAAGGTTTTGGTGACTTACAGAGGCTATAAGGGCGGGACCCAGGGTGTCGTTGATGTGCCCAACCGCCTTCAAAACACCTAGAATAGAGAACAAATGAAGGTAAGTGAGACTCTAATGACTCTAATGGGACGATAATGACTCTTCTACAGAGACAGGTGAGGTAGATGTTGCCCCCCCTCGTGGTCAAAAATCACATGTTGCATCTTTAACTTGAAGAACGTAAACACGAACACAGTCGATCTGTTTAGTACCTTTGCCCTTGTAGCGGCTCTTGTCTCCATCTCGGAGCTCCAGGGCCTCGTAGATCCCCGTGGAGGCTCCGCTGGGCACCGCAGCCCTGAACAGACCTTCAATTAAACAGAGGAAACAAACATGAAAGTTTTAAATGTAATGAGTGATATGATACTATTAGTAGTCTGTAGTACATAGTGCTGCAGTCCCACTGGTGCTAATCTACTAGAAGATAATCTCAGGCCTGTGGCACATGGTTGTATGTAGTATGACAATAATTAAATCTGTGATAGAAGGTTGAAAGCTCTGGAGGAGCTGGTAAGTGGATCTTTAGATGAGATTATTTTGTCACACCTACTGCTCCCTGAGTCAAGGATGAACTTATATGAATTCTTATTTTGTACTTGATGTTTTTTTACATCTCCAGAATTACATTTGGTGAAGAAGTTCAGACCGACGGACCGCAAATGCACACGTGGTAACTACATTAATGTGTTTAAATGAGCAGACATGTGAAGCAGACGGGGGGGGGTGTCACCACGGACGATGATGGATGTGACTAAAAGCTGTTTGCAAACACTTGCAGGTACGACAGGAAAACAACCAACACGGTCACACCTGACTCAGCGGGAGGACGAGGAGAGGAGGAGGCCTGCTGCACAGAACAGTATGTTCTGATAATTCAGAAAGATTAAACACCTAAAAACTGTGAGGACACACGCTGCTTCTCCATTTGACGTGTTTACTTCCTGCTGTCGAACCATTACCTTACAGAGATCAATGCTGTTACACACCTTAAACACCTGGTGTTCTGGTTGTTCCTTCGAGGTCTAAGAATCAAGCCTATGGAAACGTGATGTTGGCTGCATTGCTTACTTTTTTGTATAAGACAAAGGTAAAGCAGCTCTGTAGATTCTGCATGTTTAGAAACCATGTGAATGATGTTAACTAGAGCCGCCGTCATAATATTTGCCGTTTGAGTCTCCTGCTGACACGTCATACATCCATTTGCTGTGTAATGTGCCTGTAACCTTTCAGCAGAGGGTTGTTGTCTATCTGTTTTAGGTTTAGGTCATTCTAAAACACACATTCATTTAGAAATATTCACCACATATGCAGAATATTACCCCCGAAATGAATTTACTGATTCTTTCCTCTACAAGACAGAGCGGTTTCAGCTGATCTTGAGCCCTACTGGTGCATTTTTCAACATTTTGGGACAAAATTAATTTCTTAAAGCCTTTGTGCATAATCCAGTCTTGCACTTGTGTAATACTCTATGTTGGGATCCATGTCTCGTTGCCTTACAGCTGCCCTCTGGACTCACTGGCTCAGAAGATTTAAACCCACTCAGTGAGTTTGTAGCTTCATTTTTCCTCTTGGAACAAACTCTATGAGTGAAATGTCAAATTTGTCGTTCTATTCGTGGCAGTTTCAGACGCTTCATCCTGAACTGTAACTTAATTCCCCCATTTAACGTTTTTCAACTGCAAAATCTGATTTTCACACCAGTCAGTAAATAGTAAGACACATTTGATTTGTTTTTATCTCAGCGGGGTTATGAAAGCATGTTTATACCTTATAGCCCCAAAGCAAAAGAAGACCCATCTTCCCTCAACTGAGAATTAATTGATCTGGACAGAGGTCAAATGAAGGTCGTTTGATGTCAGGAAGAATTTACGACTACACCAGTGATTCTGTGGTGCTTCCCGGCTTTCTTAACGCTCTTTGTTAAATTTCTGACATGATGAATCCGAGGAGACATCCTCATCCTCGTGGTAAACATTGTTATTTTCTTCCCCCTGATATTTGCAGACAGGCTCGTTGGCGGTCACCTTTCTCTGTGCGAAGGTCCACTTCCACAGTGGGGTTTCCCCGGGAGTCCAAAATCTCCCTGGCAACGATGCTGATGATCGACATCCTGCGAGACACAGAGAGGAAAAGAGGCCACGTTACGTTTGCTGTGCCTGATATTGTGCAACCTGTTGGAAATACACTTAATTTCTGACAGCTTCAAATTGAATCGAAAAAGAGGTGGAAAGAATAACAGCGAGAGAGAAATATCTATTTTTACACTGCACACACACACACAGAGAACAACCTGTCAGGGGAGACGAGAAACAACATCACTGCAGATTCACTGTGAAAATCAAAGCTCACCATGGAGGATTGTGTCACGCACATAAACCAACACACACACACACACACACACACACACACCCTGCAGTAACTTTGCTGTTTCTCGAAGCAGGTTGCAGCAACAGAGTAAATTATGCATCAATTTTCCACTGCTTTCATCCAGACTGGAAGTTGCCATTGGCGGAGAACTTGGTGAGGCTGCACTGCAATATCATGTCTGTTTCTCATTTTCAACTAAACCAACTACTAACAAGCAAGTGCAAGTGTAGTAAGTACAAGAGTTGTGTGTGTGTGTGTGTGTGTGTGTGTTTGACTCAATCCCACAGACACAGTCCTGCTGCCCCAAATACTTAGTGAAGCACTAAATGTGGATTAAATGTCCTCCTGTTTGAGTAACGCTGAGAAACTACAGGGGCCAAATTAGGAAATTACAGAGCGTTTTCTTAAAAAGTGAAACTGTACATGTATGAGACAGAAGTCAGACACAACTGAGAGAAACGCTGCTGGTTTAGAATGAGAAAATAACAGATATGCTCTTACTGTATGTAAGAAGTGGGAGGAGCCATTTTAAAATATAATACAATAACATTTACTCACATTTTATCTGATATTTTACTTTTATCTGAGCACAGTTTTTACAACCCACTTTAAGAATTTGGCTGCAGTTTGAGTGATTAGCTCTGACGCACTATCAAAGCGTCCAGATCTCTCTTTAAAATGAAGGAAAAGAAAACAATAAAAAAAGGTTTTGAGGTTCTTCAGTCGGACTCTGGCACTGCTGTTACCATCACTGTAGGGTCTTCTTTCTACAACTGCTGTTTACTGCTGCTGCTTCTTCTTCCCTCCCTGGAGAGACGGCTCGGAAAAAAAAAAGACCTGCGACGCTAATGCAGGAAAGATGCGTCTCTGGGTGACAACAGCTCAACCACCAGAGCATTCAGTGAACAGCAGCACCATTTCCACCCAAAGATCACCAACCAAGTAGAAACACCAGGCTGCTTTTTCATCCATTCAGTGCAGAACTCTCTGGAGTTAGTTTGGAGATGTCACAGTAGAGTCAAATTGAAATGAGAACTAGTTCGTACATCTATATATCACTAAATGTTTAAACCAGGAGCTGACAGGTGAAACTGATTCGTGGCAGAACTGAACCAATTGGCAAAACCTACGTGTGTGTGTGTGTACAACTAGCTGGTACAACCCAATCCTGTTCCACAGAGTGATGTGAAGATGTATTCAGGTCAGATATGATCCCAGAGAGGAAAAACTGAGGTATGGATTTAATTTAAAGAGCAGCTGTCGGTTCCATTACGTCCAAATCAAACATTTCACCGCACAGCCCACTCTCACTCACATGAATAACAAGAAAGGACTTGTTTTCTCTTTTGTTTCTCACTGTGAAACGCTGAACTCCACATCCCGAGATTAAAAACGTATTCATTTAGTTTGAAGATGCTTCCTGTATCACCACGGCATCTTTACCGTACACACACCTATCCACCCAAACATCAGGAGCCCCGTCTTCATTGTCATTTCACTAGTATCCATGCTTATCTCCACTGTGGGTGTTTTCCTTCTTTCCCCTCATTGATATTCCAGGCATGCAGCACTGCAACGATATGTCAAAAAAGGCCTTTTATGCCGTCCTCGTCTCCGTACTGTATGAATACTTAATCGATCTGTGAGGAGCTAAATCTGGCTCTGTACTGTCACTGTACTGAGACCGGCCTTTGAAATACACCAACAGAGAGATGCACATTCAAAGCAGAGGGTGTGGTAACTCCTGTAGATCCATCTTTTCTCATTGCTCATCTTCAGTGAGCATTCATTAATGCAAAACTATGCTGTGGTGCCTATAGAGAGCCGGATATATTGTACTGTTTGAAGTCAAATCTAGGGGGAATTTGCACTTTAGAGGGCAGATTGATTCAGAGCTACTTCACAGTTTTGAGTTAGGAGTGAAGGTGTAAACACTTACATTAATCATCGCTTGCTTCCATTAACCTGTGCCCGTAAGCCAGCGCACTGACATCAGCTTTTTTTGAAAAGATGCCAGCAGTGAGCGGCAACTCAAACCAAGAGATGAGAGATGTGATACAACGAGGAAGACAGTGTGAAAGACAAGTGAATAATACTCTACACTGGTGTGGTTTGGTTAGGTTTAGGGAAACATTTTGGGGTTAAAATAATTACTCTGTTAGACCTGATTTCACAGAAATATGTGAAATGACCACGGCCTCTTAACAGCACATTAGTCATCGTCAGGGCAACAGGTCGCAGTTTGGTTAGATTTACACAACTAAAATATTTAGAGAAGAACAAGACTTTGGGTTGAAAAAAGTTTGTTAGTTACTTTTCATGTTTTACTTCGCATGGGTTTGGCTTTTTTGCTCTTTACACCTGACTAACCAGAGACTTTGTGTTTCCACGGCGACAGAGGATGCTGAGGATGCTGATTGGCTTTGTTTATGTGCCATCACGATGTAATTTGAGTTTTAAGAGGTCATGGCCATGTCAATCAATGTGACGGTTAGTGGAGCTTCAACATTAAGGTGGTAATAAATAAAAATGCTGTTAAGTTTGGGGAATGATCATGGAAATTGTAAAATAAATAAATAAAGAATCAGTTTTTACTATTTGAGCAGTAACTTCTATTATATTCTTATGTCAGTAAGAGATGGTTGATGTTTTCTTCAAGTTTGCTACTGAAATGTGTTTTAGCCTTAAAGGTTCAATTTATTTCTGAACCTGTGGGTTCAGGACTAATATCATTGTCTCATAGAATTATAGTTGAGAGATTTTATGGTGTTTCTGTAACTCTTCGTTTGTTGATTAAAAGACAAACCAGCTGTAACAATACAGATTCATGCTGCTATACAAACTTATGCATTACAGTCACGGTATCTGTTTCCTTCAGTGACATTAAGATATCCTTCATGGGCTGTTCACAGTCACGTTTGTTTCTGTTTTGGCGACTGAAGTCATATTTAAGCTGTGATCATAATGTGCTTGTAAACCCATTAAAATCCTGATTGAACCAAAGCACAGTGGTCTTATGTAAATAGTAATCTGCTAAATGTTTCCCTCATGTAATCTTCCTGCTCTTTTTTCTTTTCTTGGCCAACAGTGTAGCTACACTAACAACAGAGCCAAATGTGTGTAAAACAGTATTGAAACTACTGACATTTCTCTCTCTTTTTTGTGTAATCAATGCTCTCTTGTTGTCTCATTTCCTCTATAATGTCCCTCTGGTGTTTATCTGACTCACAGCCTGAACGCAAACACATTCTGTTTATGTAAAACCTTCCTGAAGACATTAAACGCTACACTTTTATTTCTCCCTGTCACCTTTCTTCTCTTCCTCTGGGACATAAATTCCCCCCGTGTGTTGCTTTTAACCCGTCGCATAATCACATTACTCCTCTTGTCTCTTTGTTCCTGTCCTCTGACTCCCTCGCTCAGCACTCCTCTTTCGTACGTGATCCTTCCGAGCGACTCAGGGATATTTCCACCCATTTTCACAGCAGCCCTCAACCTTGCTCCCTTCTCTGCTGGCCGATTGCAACCTACAAATTTATGCTTATTCAGTTCTTACACTCATTGTAAATCACAGGGGATAAAAGCATCAGCAGAACGTATAAAGGGTGCTCAGCATACGAAAGAACAGATAAGGTGCTCGACTTGGCGCCGGCGTACAGAAACTTCCCCTTCACACAGAGTCGGGGGATTTGATGTGTGGGTGATTTTCTCTACTGGACTGTGTTCATTTTATGGGTTTTTCTTTGAAGCCCCACCCTGAAATACTGCAGTTTCCCAAAGAGTTCCTCCTGAAGGTGGAGCAGCAGTATGTAGGACGCCTGCCAACAGTTTTACATCAGTTATTCTGCAATTTCTGCATTTTTCTGCTTGTTCCTCGGAGCATCAAAGCATCATTTTGACTCTGAATATTCCTGCTCTGGTGAAATTTTAGTCTGCATGCGTGACTGCCAACAACATTATCTGCATCTATGATACATTCACTCCTATTTCAAGTGAGTTTACAGTCGTGCCAGTGAGCCTTTGCAGCTGGATTTATAATATCTACCATACCTTAGTTAAAGTGGCAATCTTGAAAATTCTCAGCTTAATAAAAACACAAAGGTGATTGAGCCGATGCACCACGAAAAAGTGATTATTACGGCCAAACAAACAGAGAAAAGAAAAAGAACAAGTGGAGACCCAGAGATAAAGAAACGCTGTTTGGTTACAGTGACGCACAGAAATCTCTTCTTTAAGAGCGTTAGCATGCTAACATGTGCTAATAGAGCAGTAAACACAAAATTACAGCTGTCCAGGCTGAATGTCATTAGCTTAGCAGATATTTGATCATAACTGGACATCTTGAACTTCTGTATAAACTTTCAGGGTTTCTACTTTGGCTAAAATTGATATTAGATTAATTTCTACAAACGCAAAGTCATTTTCCCCCTTAAAATAGCTAAAATAGCTGTTTTTGGTTCTTGCAGTGTTTGAGTTGGTGGTGAATCACAAGCATATTGTTAAACGGCAACGTTGGAGAAACTAGCAGGAGTAGCTAGTTTTTAAAAGTATCCAACCAAATATATCCCACCCCCACCAATCAGGCTTTCTGACAAAGCCACCCCCCACAGCACAAACGTATGATGATCTTATAGACCATGATGCACTGCTGCAGACTAAACTACCCAATAGTGTATATTAACATTTACACATGAATGCAGCGGTAATATTAATCCAGAAACATCAGATATAACAGGAAAGATTTTACTGCACAATAAGTACTTTTGATACTTTATACTTAGATTTAACTTGATTAAGGTTTTGAAAGCAGTACTTTTACTTGTAGTGGAGTATTTTCACAGTGTGTTAATAGTACTTTTAAATAAAGTTACAATCTTAAAGATCTCCTTTTAGTTGTCTAAGTGGGTTGAAATAACAGATATATCATAAGGGCTCTGCCTGGTCTCTCTGGTGGGACAACCACTGCTGGGTGATGGAGAACACGTCACTAACTGTGTGCCGCCTGGGATTTTTCCCAGAAATGTCGCCAGCTCCAGTCCTCTAATGATACCGTGAATATAAGAGTCACTGTTGTGTTATCTCTGTCGATAAATAGTGACTTACAGACATTAATTAAATGTAAATCTCCTATATTGTTACACTTTTTCCACCACTGCTCTGTTTGAATGCACGACCTCAGCGAGGTGTTCATCAAATATTTGCTGCACACACTGTTCTCATAAACGCATGCTCCTTCTCTCCAATTTGTCACCACCTCAATGAGTTTATCTCGTAGCCGTCATCTCCATCCCTCTCCTCCCTCTCCATCCTCGCTGCTGTTTGTGCTCGTTGCTGTGAGTTACGTAAGCTCTACAGCAGCAGCAGCAGCAGCAGCAGCAGCAGAGAGAGAGAGAGAGAGAGAGAGAGAGAGAGAGAGGGAGGACACCCATGAACGCACCACACCACACCTACCAGAGACTGCAGTGCTCAGCAGAAAATATACCAGTACTGAAAAAAACACGTGAGTGGGCGAGCCGGGGAGAGAGAGAGTGAGGGAGAGAGGGATAAAGGCACGCAAGGAGAGAGGACGGGGAGGGAGGGCAATGTACATATTATCATCATATCTACAGGACG